>NC_060127.1:42982661-43285645 GCF_021461395.2 Schistocerca americana
CGCAACTCACACACATGTGACCACAGTCTCTGGCTGCTGAGGCCACAGTATGATCATGTGTGTGTGCGTGTGTGTGTGTGTGTGTGTGTGTGTGTGTGTGTGTGTTTTGTCTATTTTCGACGAAGGCCTTGTTCGCCAGAAGCTCACTTTCTGAGAGTCTGTTTGTTGTGCCTATCTGCAGTTCAGCATCTCCGCTATATAGTGAGTAGCAACTACCCTTTTCATAATACCGAGCACCAAATCGTTGGGAGAAGACAATTGATTAAAACTTCATCCATCTATTTCTATCGAATAGCCGCATATGACAGTCATACTGTACACTAACTTGGTCATCATTCACACCAATTAAGTTATATGTTGACATTAGTTCAACTAACTTCATCCAGTATCCTAAAGAACAGCATAACACTTATCAAAATACTCTCTCTCTCTCTCTCTCTTTCTTTCTCACCGCCGCATGATTCCTTTGAAAGATGCACTAACTTTCGAATCGTGCATCATTCATCGTGGCCAAAGGGCAACGGAGACGTCCCTACTTTAAACTTAGTTTTGTTACCTAATTACTCCCAAACCTACAAAACAATGACTTTGTTCCTCTAAATGAAAACTGCTGTTGTGCTTCCAGATAACTGAACAGATCCATTTGAAAATGAAAAGAACTGTGTTGATGTCTTTACATCCGTGGTAAATAAGGCAATTAGATCACAGTGGCAATTATTTTACGAGGCTCTTCTCACTAATCGATACCTTGAGATCAGATTACCGATACACTGCGAGTGGCAGAAGATACTTCACATGTTGTTTAGGGTGTGACGTGTGCCTGCTGTGTTTATATAGTTCAACCACAGCTGTACAAAACATAAAGACATCTAAGATCTCAATTGCACTTTTCTGTTGTGTCGCCAGTATTCTGACTGGTTTGAGCGGCCCGCCACGAATTCCTTTCCTCTCCTGTGCCAATCTCTTTGTCTCAGAATGAAATGGTAATTAAGTCAAGAGCCTAAGCTGTTGACAGGCGTTGATATACATCACCGGGACTTGAAAATTTGTGCTTCGACCGGGACTCGAACCCGGGATCTCCTGCTTACATGGCAGACGCTCTATCCATCTGAGCCACCGAGGGCAGAGAAGATAGTGCGACTGCAAGGATTTATCCGTTTCGACATGCCCGAAAGAACAGATACCATCTTCATATATCTTCTTCTCAGAGTCTCACTTACACACACCATCTTCAACCATTAGTTGAACACATTCGGAGCTCTCAAATCCCCTACATTTTTACTCTCTATGGCTCGTTCAAGTACCAAGGAAGTTATTCCCTGACGTCCTACCATCCTCCGCTTTCTTCTTGTCAGTATTTCCCATATGTTCTTTTCTTTGCCATGTCTGCGGGGAATCTCCTCGTTCCTTATGTTAGCAATTAACCTAATTTCTACATCTACATCTACATAGATACTCCACGAGCCACCGTAGGCTGCGTGGCGGAGGGTACCCTGTACCGTTACTTGTCATTGGCCCTCCTGTTCCACTCGCCAATAGAGCGAGGGAAAAACGACTGTCTCTACGCCTCAGTATGAGCCCTAATTTCTCGTATCTTATCTTTGCGGTCCTCACGTGTAATGTATGTTGGCGGCAGTTGAATCTTTCTGCATTCAGCTTAAAAAAGCCGGTTCTCTAACTTTTCTCAGTAGTGTTTCTCGAAAAGAACGTCGCCTTCCCTCCAGGGATTCCCACTTGAGTTCCCGAAGCATCTCCATAACACTTACGTACTGTTCGAACCCACCGGTATCATGTCTAGCAGCCGCCTCTGAATTGCTTCGATGTCTTCCCTCAATCCGACCTGGTGTGTATCCCAAACACTCGAGCGGTACTCAAGAATAGGTCGCAATAGCGTCCTGTATGCGGTCTCCTTTACAGGTGAACCACTCTTTCCTAAAATTCTCCCAGTAAATCCAAGTCGACCATTCGCCTCCCCTACCACAGTTTTCACATGCCCGTTCCACCTTATATCCTTTTGCAATGCTACGCCCATATATTTAAACGACTTGACTGCGTCAAGCAGGACACTAATAATACTGTATCCGAGCATTACAGATTTGATCTTCCTACTCACCCGCATTAACTTACATTTTTTTCACATTTCCAGCTGCCATTCATCACACCAACTGGATATTTTGTCAAAGTCGTATTGTATCTTCCTACAGTCACTCAACTTGATACCTTACCGTACACCACGGCATCGTCAGCAAACAATCGCACGTTGCTGCCCACCCTGTGCGCCGAATCATTTATCCATACAGAGAACAACAGCGGTCCTATCTCACTTCCCTGGGGCTCTCCTGACGATACTGCTGTCTCTGATGAACACTCGCCGTCGAGGATAACATACTGGGTTCTATTATATAAGAAATTTTCGAGCCACTCACATATCTGTTAACTTTTTCGATATGCTCGTACCTTCGTTAATAGCGTGCGATGGGGCACCATTTCAAACGCTTTCCGGAAATTTAGAAAGATGGAATCTGCCTGTTGCCCTTCATTTTCGATACCATTCTAGAGCACCACATCCCAAACTCTTCCATTCCCTTCTTTTCCGGTTTTCCCACAGTCCATGATTCACTATCATACAATACTGTTCAAAAATGGTTCAAATGGCTCTGAGCACTATGTGACTTAACGTCTGAGGTCATCAGTCCCCTAGAACTTAGGACTACTTAAACCTAAGTAACCTAAGGACATCACATACATCCATGCCCGAGGCAGGATTCGAACCTGCGAATGTAGTGGTCTCGCGGTTCCAGACTGAAGCGCCTAGAACAGCTCGGCCTAAGCAGCCGGCTTACAATATTGTTCTTCAAATGTACAATCTCATAAATTTCTTCTTTTGTTCAGGTAGTAGAGGAATGCCCTCTTTTCGTATACTAGTCTGCTTTTTATGACTTCCCTGCATTGCGCGTCATGTGATATTTTAGTTCCAAGGTGGAATAATTACTTTGTCTATTCCGTGGTCACCAACTTAGATGTTAATCTTTTTGTTAATCTCATTTCTGTTTCTTCTCACTACTGTCGTATTTCTTCAGCTTACTTTCATATCAGAATACGAATTACCATCATCTGCTGGAGTCGGCAGATGACGGGTGAAGTGATCGCTATAGCAAAACTCTACAATACCAGTATTGCTGGCCCCTGATTTAATCACAACTGAGGTAGAATCTTCCAACATGTCAATCAGGGGCCTGAAGATGGAGTAGTAAAACGCTGAAACTGGTTGCCAACTAAAATAAGGTATGAAACTAGACGGCACAAAAGTGATTCATTTGCCTTGGTGCAGGAATTGGCAATTGATCCTCAACGTAAACAAATGTAACTTACTTCATTGGTTAAATAATGTAGGTAGTTGTGTTCATTGATTAAGTCAAGTTAGTCTGTTGACATTATTCTGACTGGAGGAAAAAAAAATCACATATGGCTCAATCATAGGTCTGCTATTGTTCCTTAAGAAAACGGTCTTCTTCTAATACACAACAAACAGAATTAGTTCTTTTTGCAGACAGTAGTAATATTGTAATCAGTCCAAGTTTCAGACAGTACCACAAGAAATGGGAAACAATGTTCTTAAAAGTATCATTGACAGTACCACCTAAAATTTTAAAAAGACACAACATATTTACTTCGGCTCATCTATTTGTATTACACTATTCATAAGCGTAACACATAGTGATAATATAATAAACAGGGTGAAAATTTCAAAATTCTTAGGTGTCCATATTATGAGAATTAAAAAAGGAATAAGTGCACTTTGGAACTCCTAAAACAACTTAGTTCAGCCACATTTGCACTCAGTATCTATGCAAATCTTATGGAGAGAAGAATCAGTAAGTTAACATTTTTTAAATATTTTCGTTCAGTAATGTCATATGGAATAATGTTCTGGGACAACTAGTCTTTAAGAAGAAAAGTCTTCATTGCTCAAAAATGTGCTGTCACGACAATATATGGTGCACACCCAGGTTCATCTGGTAGATATCTGTTTAAAGAGTTGAATGTTTTGACTACTGCTTCACGGTATATTTATTCTCTCATGTAGTTTGTTGTAAATAATCCACAGCAGTCAAAAAGGAACAATGCTGTACGTAATTACAGTACCAGAAAAAAACTGCCATGAAGGTTGTCTTTAGCTCAAGAAGGGGTGCACAGGGCTGCAGCCAAACGTTTTGGTCCCTCCCCCAGCGATACAAAATGTCTGACAGACAACAAAGCAGAATTTGAAAATAAAAAGTTTCTCCTTGGCGACTCCTTCTATTCCGTAGAAGAATTTCCAGCATTCGGGCGTGATTACAAAATAATCCGTAATGTGAAAAAAAAAGAGTCATTCCAATTTATTACGATTCATCTGGCAAATGTAACACGGAACATGAAGCTAACTAAGTTGCTTCATGCGTGAGCCCACACACTGGACGTGATTTCTGAATCTTAAAACAATTTCAAATGCCCACCGTAGGCTGTCTAATTTTTTTTATACAGATGTAATTTATTGCATCGTGATCCAATAAATTACATTAATGGCCAGTTTTAGACTGTGGAATTTTCAAATGAAGTTGCGTAAGTCAGGTGTGTGTACTAATTAAAAAC
Organism: Schistocerca americana; assembly: GCF_021461395.2. Taxonomy (NCBI): domain Eukaryota; kingdom Metazoa; phylum Arthropoda; class Insecta; order Orthoptera; family Acrididae; genus Schistocerca; species Schistocerca americana. The sequence goes on from NC_060127.1 coordinate 42,987,294, forward strand.
ATTTTAGTACTATGTGGAAACAGAGACCAGTACCCAGACACACATGGAAATCTGCATATACAGGATTAAAAAAAAAAAAGTATTTCATATTTTGAGAGGTGGTAGTATGGACCAAACCAAAAAAGTCAAGTAAACAGGGGCTGAAAAATGCATACATTAAGAGTTATTAGCACGTAGTCGTCTTCGCTAGCGTGAAACACGTCTTTTGTAGTGCAAGCTCCGTCCTTTTCCAATTTTGTAAAGTCGTAATATAGCCCAGAAAAGTAAAAAAGAGTTCAGTAAACGTGGGCCCTAAAATGTATACCGTAAGAGCTATTAGCACTTCATCTTCATTACAGCAAACACAACTTTTTTACTGAGAATGTGGTCATAGTTATTAAGGTACGCGCTTTAGATCTCATGTGATACATTTCCAGAGGTTGCCCCTCAGTCTGCAAGATCCGGGCAGTCGCAGAGGGTGGGCTTACTGGTAGTTGGGAGCTCCAACGTCAGGCGCGTAATGGGGCCCCTTAGGGAAATGGCAGCAAGAGAGGGGAAGAAAACCAATGTGCACTCCGTGTGCATACCGGGGGGAGTCATTCCAGATGTGGAAAGGGTCCTTCCGGATGCCATGAAGGGTACAGGGTGCACCCATCTGCAGGTGGTCGCTCATGTCGGCACCAATGATGTGTGTCGCTATGGATCGGAGGAAATCCTCTCTGGCTTCCGGCGGCTATCTGATTTGGTGAAGACTGCCAGTCTCGCTAGCGGGATGAAAGCAGAGCTCACCATCTGCAGCATCGTCGACAGGACTGACTGCGGACCTTTGGTACAGAGCCGAGTGGAGGGTCTGAATCAGAGGCTGAGACGGTTCTGCGACCGTGTGGGCTGCAGATTCCTCGACTTGCGCCATAGGGTGGTGGGGTTTCGGGTTCCGCTGGATAGGTCAGGAGTCCACTACACGCAACAAGCGGCTACACGGGTAGCAGGGGTTGTGTGGCGTGGGCTGGGCGGTTTTTTAGGTTAGATGGCCTTGGGCAAGTACAGAAAGGGCAACAGCCTCAACGGGTGCGGGGCAAAGTCAGGACATGCGGGGACCAAGCAGCAATCGGTATTGTAATTGTCAACTGTCGAAGCTGCGTTGGTAAAGTACCGGAACTTCAAGCGCTGATAGAAAGCATCGAAGCTGAAATCGTTATAGGTACGGAAAGCTGGCTTAAGCCAGAGATAAATTCTGCCGAAATTTTTACAAAGGTACAGACGGTGTTTAGAAAGGATAGATTGCATGCAACCGGTGGTGGAATGTTCATCGCTGTTAGTAGTAGTTTATCCTGTAGTGAAGTAGAAGTGGATAGTTCCTGTGAATTATTATGGGTGGAGGTTACACTAAACAACCGAACTAGGTTAATAATTGGCTCCTTTTACCGACCTCCCGGCTCAGCAGCATTAGTGGCAGAACAACTGAGAGAAAATTTGGAATACATTTCACATAAATTTTCTCAGCATGTTATAGTCTTAGGTGGAGATTTCAATTTACCAGATATAGACTGGGACACTCAGATGTTTAGGACGGGTGGTAGGGACAGAGCATCGAGTGACATTATACTGAGTGCACTATCCGAAAATTACCTCGAGCAATTAAACAGAGAACCGACTCGTGGAGATAACATATTGGACCTACTGATAACAAACAGACCCGAACTTTTCGACTCTGTATGTACAGAACAGGGAATCAGTGATCATAAGGCCGTTGCAGCATCCCTGAATATGGAAGTTAATAGGAATATAAAAAAAGGGAGGAAGGTTTATCTGTTTAGCAAGAGTAATAGAAGGCAGATTTCAGACTACCTAACAGATCAAAACGAAAATTTCTGTTCCGACACTGACAATGTTGAGTGTTTATGGAAAAAGTTCAAGGCAATCGTAAAATGCGTTTTAGAGAGGTACGTGCCGAGTAAAATTGTGAGGGACGGGAAAAACCCACCGTGGTAGAACAACAAAGTTAGGAAACTACTGCGAAAGCAAAGAGAGCTCCACTCCAAGTTTAAACGCAGCCAAAACCTCTCAGACAAACAGAAGCTAAACGATGTCAAAGTTAGCGTAAGGAGGGCTATGCGTGAAGCGTTCATTGAATTCGAAAGTAAAATTCTATGTACCGAATTGACAGAAAATCCTAGGAAGTTCTGGTCTTACGTTAAATCAGTAAGTGGCTCGAAACAGCATATCCAGACACTACGGGATGATGATGGCATTGAAACAGAGGATGACACGCGTAAAGCTGAAATACTAAACACCTTTTTCCAAAGCTGTTTCACAGAGGAAGACCGCACTGCAGTTCCTTCTCTAAATCCTCGCACAAACGAAAAAATGGCTGACATCGAAATAAGTGTCCAAGGAATAGAAAAGCAACTGGAATCACTCAACAGAGGAAAGTCCACTGGACCTGACGGGATACCAATTCGATTCTACACAGAGTACGCGAAAAAACTTGCCCCCCTTCTAACAGCCGTGTACCGCAAGTCTCTAGAGGAATGGAGGGTTCCAGATGATTGGAAAAGAGCACAGATAGTCCCAGTCTTCAAGAAGGGTCGTCGAGCAGATGCGCAAAACTATAGACCTATATCTCTTACGTGGATCTCTTGTAGAATTTTAGAACATGTTTTTTGCTCGCGTATCATGTCTTTTCTGGAAACCCAGAATCTACTATGTAGGGATCAACATGGATTCCGGAAACAGCGATCGTGTGAGACCCAATTCGCCTTATTTGTTCATGAGACCCAGAAAATATTAGATACAGGCTCCCAGGTGGATGCTATTTTTCTTGACTTCCGGAAGGCGTTCGATACAGTTCCGCACTGTCGCCTGATAAACAAAGTAAGAGCCTACGGAATATCAGACCAGCTGTGTGGCTGGATTGAAGAGTTTTTAGCAAACAGAACACAGCATGTTGTTATCAATGGAGAGACGTCTACAGACGTTAAAGTAACCTCTGGCGTGCCACAGGGGAGTGTTATGGGACCATTGCTTTTCACAATATATATAAATGACTTAGTAGATAGTGTCGGAAGTTCCATGCGGCTTTTCGCGGATGATGCTGTAGTATACAGAGAAGTTGCTGCATTAGAAAATTGTAGCAAAATACAGGAAGATCTGCAGCGGATAGGCACTTGGTGCAGGGAGTGGCAGCTGACCCTTAACATAGACAAATGTAATGTATTGCGAATACATAGAAAGAAGGATCCCTTATTGTATGATTATATGATAGCGGAACAAACACTGGTAGCAGTTACTTCTGTAAAATATCTGGGAGTATGCGTACGGAACGATTTGAAGTGGAATGATCATATAAAACTAATTGTTGGTAAGGCGGGTACCAGGTTGAGTTTCATTGGGAGAGTGCTTAGAAAATGTAGTCCATCAACAAAGGAGGTGGCTTACAAAACACTCGTTCGACCTATACTTGAGTATTGCTCATCAGTGTGGATTCCGTACCAGGTCGGGTTGACGGAGGAGATAGAGAAGATCCAAAGAAGAGCGGCGCGTTTCGTCACTGGGTTATTTGGTAACCGTGATAGCGTTACGGAGATGTTTAATAAACTCAAGTGGCAGACTCTGCAAGAGAGGCGCTCTGCATCGCGGTGTAGCTTGCTCGCCAGGTTTCGAGAGGGTGCGTTTCTGGATGAGGTATCGAATATATTGCTTCCCCCTACTTATACTTCCCGAGGAGATCACGAATGTAAAATTAGAGAGATTAGAGCGCGCAAGGAGGCTTTCAGACAGTCGTTCTTCCCGCGAACCATACGCGACTGGAACAGGAAAGGGAGGTAATGACAGTGGCACGTAAAGTGCCCTCCGCCACACACCGTTGGGTGGCTTGCGGAGTATCGATGTAGATGTAGATGTAGATTGTGTATTATGTATTGAAGCGGGGACCTAGAAACGATGGAGAGGCTTCGTCCCGCCGTAGCCCTCAGTGGTACACAACCCCACAACAGGCCACAGCAGTCCACCCACCCCACTGCCGCCCCACACCAAACCCAGGGTTACTGTGCAGTTCGCCCCCCTCTCACACCCCACCCCCACCCCGGGAATGTCTCATACCAGACAAGCGGAAAAACAATCCGGCACACCGGACCTCGACTCTGATCCGCCTTCCCGCTGGGGAAGCAGCGCCTTAGACCGCGCTGCTAGCCTGCGGGCAATGTGATACATGATGCAATAAATTTCTTCTTTGTGAGGAATCTTAGAGCCTACGGTGGACATTTGAAACTGTTATAACATTCAGAGACAATTCATTACCCAAAAATGCACGGAAGACCCATCATCGTAAGATTGTACGATTTCGGAAAATCAGTAAAAATAGTCGCATCCATCAAATATCTGGGAGTGAGCGTACGGAGCGACCCGAAGTGGAACGACCGCAAAATACTGATGGCAGGTGAGGTGGATGCCAGACTGGGGCTCACTGGTAGAGTACTCAGGAAGTTTAGTCCGCCCAAAGCAGGTAGCTTACAAATCCCTCGTTCGACCAATACTCGACTACTGCTGGGACTATTAACAGATACAATTCATAGAGGAAGCAGTGAAGATCCAAAGAAGAGGAGCACATTTCGATATGGGATCGTCATTGGGGTACTTATCCAGTGAAATGAAATGTTGTGTGGCTAGGGCCTCCCGTCGAGTAGACCGTTTGCCTGGTGCAAGTCTTTTGAGTTGACGCCACTCCGGCGACTTGAGTATCGATACTCATGCAGTTCGAATGGCAGACGCTACAGTGCTGGTGTTGTGCATGACACTGCGATTTTCTGTTAAAATTGCGAGAACGTAGTTTACTAGAATCGTCGACCAATATGTTGCCTCTTCCAATGTGTCTCTCACTTAAACACACTATGTGATCAAAAGTATTCGGACACCTGGCTGAAAACGACTTTCAAGTTCGTGGCGCCCTCCATCGGTAGTATGGTGCTGGCACACCCTTCGCCTCCATGGCAGCTTACACTCTCGCAGGCACACCTTCAATCAAGTGCAGTAAGGTTTCTTGAGGAATGGCAGCCCAATCTTCAAGGAGTGCTGCACTGAGGAGATGTATAGATGTCGGTCGGCAGGCTTGGCATGAAGGTGGCATTCCAAAACATCCCAAAGGTGTTCTATAGGATTCAAGTCAGGACTCTGTGCAGGCCAGTCCATTACAGGCATGTGATTGTCGTGTAACCACTCCGCCACAGGCGGTGCATTATGAACAGGTGCTCGATCGTGTTGAAAGATGCAATCGCCATCCCCGAATTGAACAGTGGGAACCATGAAGGCGCTTAAAACATCTATGTAAGCCTGTGCTGTGATAATGCCACGCAATGCAACAAGTGGTGTAAGCACCCTCCATGAAAAACACGACCACACCGTAACACCACCGCCTCCGAATTTTACTATTGGCACTACAGACATTGCCAGATGACGTTCAGCGGACATTCGCCATACCCACACGCTGCCATCGAATCGCCACATTCTGTACCGTGATTCGTCACTCCACACAACGTTTTTCCACTGTTCAATCGTCCAGTGTTTTCCTTACACCAATAGAGGCGTCGTTTGGCATTTACCGGCGTGATGTGTAGATTATCAGCAGCTGCTCGACCATGAAATCCAAGTTTTATGGCCTCCCACCTAACTGCCATAGTACTTGCAGTGGATCTTGATGCAGTTTGGAATTCCTGTGTGATGGTCTGGATAGATGTCTGCCTATTACACATTACGACCCTCTTCAACTGTCGGCGGTCTCTGTCAGTCAACAGACGAGGTCGGCCTGTACGGTTTTGTGCTGTACGTGCCCCTACACGTTTCCACTTCACCATCACATCGGAAACAGTGGATCTAGGGATGTTTAGCAGTGTGGAAATCTCACGAGCAGACGTATGACACAAGTGACACCCAATCACCTGACCACATTCCAAGTCTGTGTGTTTCGCAGAGCGCCTCATCATGTCTAATGACTACTGAGGTCGCTGATATGGAGTACCTGGCAGTAGGTGGCAGCACAATGCGCCTAATACGAAAAACGTACGTTTTGGGGGTGTCTGGATACTGTTGATCACATAGTGTACCATGAATGTGACCTTAGCGAGATTCGAGCTCACATGCAGGCAGCCCAGCAGTTCAGCCCAGCAGTTTTTCCAGCAGAAAATTGGCGACTAGAATCGAAAGGGTGGGGGGCGCAATGGTACATGAAGTAGCCTCCGCCATACACAGTAATATGTGCAAGTGGGTGTAGACTGAGGTGTAGATGTGAATGTAGATGTAGATGCAGATTCTGTGTTTGAAATACTGGTGAAGTCTGAGATGAGCATTGAAAATTGATATATCGGCATCGCATCTAGAGGTACTCCAGGTAAAATGTATTAAACATCAACGTATTCCTGTTTAAGTACTGTCTTGATAGTGCCATAGAAATTACTGTATGTTCAGAAGTTCTGGAATTTAAATGGGGCTCCCGCGCAGGAGAGCTTCTGTAAAGTTTGCAAGGTAGGAGACGAGGTACTGGCAGAAGTAAAGCTGTGAGTACCGGGCGTGAGTCGTGCTTTGGTAGCTCAGTTGGTAGAGCACTTGCCCGCGAAAGGCAAAGGTCCCGAGTTCGAGTGTCGGTCGGGCACACAGTTTTAATCTGCCAGGAAGTTTCAAACACATTAATTATCAAATCACAATTTGAGATGCATCTTCCAGGTTCTAATTATTGTGGTCCAGGTACAAAATTAGAAGAAAGATTAGCTAAAGGTAATAAAGGTATAAATCCATTAGATGAAACTCGTAAAAACATGATATTCATTATAAAGATAATAAAGATTTAGAAAAAACATATAGCTGATAAAGAACTTCAATTAGCTGCAAAAGAAAGAATGTATGCAGATGATACTTCATTTGGTGAAAAAGTTGCAGCTACAGCAGTTAGAGGAATAATGTATCGAAAACGAAAATTATTGGAATTAATGTTGATGAAAATGATTGGGGATTATAAATTTAAATATCTTTATTAAATTTTTAACTATATAAATGCATAACTTTACAATTTATTATACTTTGTTGCCTAGTGGCAAAACTAAACCAAAATCAATTAAATTAAAGTTAAATAATGAAAAACTATTCAAACATTTTAACAGGTGTTCAAAAAAGATAGATATAAAAGAAAGTTGGTGGAAACTTACTTATTACATAAGGTATTCCTGTTGATAAAAAAATTATAGAATATTTAACAAAAAAGAAACATGGTAAAAGACTAACACAACATGAAGGCGGATTTTTACCATTATTAATTGCTGCCTTGCCTTATTTAGCAACAATTGGTTCTTTGGCTGGTGGATCCACAGCACTTGTATATGCAGTTATAAATGCGGAGAAAAATGATAAAGAATTAGAAGAAAAAAATAATTTAGAAATGGAAAGAAAGCTGGAACTGGAATAAAGAAAATAATAAAAATTCGAAAAGTAAATTATAAATATCATAATGCATCACGTAATTTTGAAATAGAACAACATACTAAACAATTAAAAATTGAAAACTTTTGGTCTGTATATGACTGATGAATTACCAAATCAACCATTTAAAATTGAATGTGGAATAGTACATTTAGATAGATCAGATAATCCTGGTACACACTGGATTTGTTATTTTAAAAATAAAAATAAAAACTTGTTTTTGATTCATTTGGTGGTAATATACCAAAACAGTCAGTTAATTATTTAGTAAAAGATGAATTATATAACAATACAAAAAGAATACAGAATTTTGGTGAACTAATATGTGGCCATTTATGTCTGTTTCTTTTATAACTGCAATGTGAGTATTATAATTTTAATGATATGTTGGATTTAATAAATGGACATTTTTGGAAATAAGATACATTTATTTAAACAAAATGAACAAGTAGTTAATACATCTACATTAACTTTAGATAATATTGAAAATAGTATTAAACAACTAAAATCATCAATAGATCTAAAGATAACTAAAGTAATTAAACAATTTCAAAAAGAGGTTAATACTATTTTCAAGTTAAGTAATGGTTATATTAGTTTTAAAAATAGAAGACCTGTTAATGTAAATTATCCAATTGATGTGAGAGATGTAGTTAACAGACATTATTTTATTAATGCACTATTAAATTTTGTTAGAAAACCAGAATATACAAGTATTTCTACACAATTTAATAACTATGTTAATAAAGACGATTATAACAAGATTCGAGCAGATTTGAACAATAATCTTTCAGATTTAAAGCAAAGTAATGGTATTATCGATGGAATTATGCCATATAATAATAAAGAAATAAACGATATGTAAAGAAATCTTATTATTGCATTAAAGAAAATTCATTCAGCAGAAAGTTATGTTAAATCATTAGAATCAGAAATTAAGACATTAGAATCACAAATTAATAAAGGCTTAAATTAGAATGAAGGTGAAGATTTAGAAGAAATAGAAGATATAACATTGTTAGGTAAATAATAATATTAACTTCAATAAATTTTTAAAATTTAATAAATTTTTTATCTATGTAAATGGAAAATCATACTTCACATAACTATCACATTTATTTTTTAAAGTGTAAAATCTTGACTGATACACATCATTCACATAGAATAACAACTAAAAGTAAAATACAAAGAATCGAAAGGCTTTGTACAATATGTAAAAGTAAAAAGAGTAAATTTGTAAAAAAAATTTGTAAGTGCTGGTGAAGGTTTAAATAATAATAATGTTCGCGAAAATATAATTAATGAATTACATAAATCAATGAGAAAGAATTTAAAAGAAGATTTGTTGTTTCTTTTAGTGTAGATGATTTATAGCACGCTGATTTAGTTGAAATGGATTCTGGTAATTTCAAAGGAATTTCTAAGATAAACAAAAGTTGTAAATATTTATTAACAGTAATTATGGTTTTTCAAAATATGCATTTGCTGTTCCGATTACAGATAAGACATCTAAAAACTTATTTGATGCTTTTAAAAAAAGCCAAATAATGTACTAACAGATAATGGTTAAGAATTATTGTGTAACAAAGAATTTGAAGAATTAATGAAATATATAACATTAATCATTATTCAACTCTTTCAGAATTAAAAACATCTGTTGTTGAACGTTTTAACAGAACACTTAAAGAAAAAATGTGGAAGAAATTTGTTTTACAAGGAAATTATAAATGGATCGATCTAGTTAAAGCTCTAATTGATGAATATAATAAAACAAAACATTCTACAATAAAAATGAAACCAATAGTAGTTAATGAAACAAATTAAAAATAAGTACATTGTATCTAGTGAGCAGCTAAATTTAAAAAAGGTGATAACATTAGAATTAGTAAACTAAAAGGTCTTTTGGAAAACAATATACAGCTAATTGGTCAACAGAAGTATTTGAAATTGAAGATGTTATTCAGTCTAATCCAATTACATATGAAATAGAAGATATAAAAGGAAATTTTTATGAACAAGAACTACAGGAAAAGAAATATCCAGATGTATACTTAGTTGAAAAACTGAAAATGTTTTAAAAAAGAAAGATAATAAAGTTGATGTCAAAGGTTTGGTTTTGATAATTCACACAATACTTGGATAAATATAGATAACATTACTTTATGGTAGTTCAGTTTGATAAAGCATTTTAATATCATTAATCAATTGTTCTTGTGCTTAGTCATCCAAAATATTGAAATAGTTCATATGCAGACAATCTTCAAATTTTCTTTCATTCTCTAATATAGATTTAGTGAATTAGTATCATAATTCAATCTTAACAATTCTTCGGAATTTGGATGTCTATCTTCGATTTTATATAGTTAATTCTGTAAATTTTTTCGTTGTGTTTTAATGACATAATAGTTATATTCACATTCATTATCAAATAATTTTAAAAGAATTAATGTTGGTCTTACACTGTCATCAATTGTTTTAGGAACTACATGTGGTAATAAACTATTTATTTCTTCATTTCTTTTACCTATTATTTCTGAAGCAGTATTAACTGTTTCTCTCAAATTTTGAATAAGAACATCTTTCATATTTATTCCAAAATCTTTCATTTTTATTCTATCATCTTTTATTTGAATTATTTCTGTGTTTTAATTTATTCAATTCTTGTAGTTGTTGTATACAATTATCTCGTGTTTTATTTGATATTTATAAGCATGAATCATTTCTTTTCTAAACTTATATTCTCCATGTTTTCTAATTGATGGTAAAACTTCATGAGTAACGCATCCTTTAAATTGTTTAGCTTCTTCTTTTTTAGAAGACAAAATTAGTGGATATATTCCAGATTCACTAATAAATATAGTTTATTTTAATGTGTACTATTCGATAGTGGGCCTTGTTCTAATAAATTTTCTAATGTAATTCGATCATCAACATCAACATTTACTCTAATAGCTTGTGGTGGAATAATGTATTCCAAAATCTTAGAAACATCTTTTTCTTTAAACCATGGATTATTTTCTTCATCAATAATCATGAAAACATGCTTATTGATATAAGTAAGATTGTTATTGAACATATCTACAATCGATTCCCTTTAAGTGAGATATATTTAATAGTTTTGCAAACAATAAATAGTGCCTGTAATTTTTAATTTGTATTTATGATTAAATTAAAATAGAGAATTAAACTTTTTATAAATTTAATAAAAAATATTTCTTATAAATGGAGACCCAAAACGAAATGAGATCCAAACAAAAAGAAGCTTATGTACTAATTGATGTATGTGAAAAAGATATTGATTGTCCTCTTTGTTTAAGCGATGAAAATAATTATCAATTTGTTAAACAATTTGCAAATATATTTTTCATAAAGAATGTATTGATGAATGGTTAAAGGAAAAAGAAAATTGTTCACTTTGTAGAACTATTACTAAAAATAAAGTACCAGAAAAAATTTAAAGACTGATATTAATGCTATGTTTGATGCTCAAGATGAAGCAGAATATTGTGGTGATTCTGATGATTATTGGTGATGATTATTTTTTTACTAATTTATATGAATAATATAAAATAAAAAAATTTACTTTTTTACACTTCTAATAAATTTTGTCTATATAAATGGAACAAGCGCCAGCTGAAGCACACTTAAGACTGTTACGTTCAACAAGATTGTTCTATGAAAACTAAATTTTTTAAATATTGTAATACAGACAAATCAATTGATAATTTTACTTAACAAAAATACAGAAAAGATGGTTATATAACTATATGTAGACCATGTTTAAATAAATGTCATGTAGAAAATTATAATAAAAATCGAAATCATTGTGTACGTGGGAAAAGTGATGCTATATATTATTTCAAGCAACATGTAAACCGAATTACAAGTGAATAACATACAAAAATGGAAAATAAATCTACAGTGAATAATAAAGTTTTAAGTGAAGAAAAAAAGAAATGTAAAATTTGTCAAGAAATTAAAGATTTGAACTGATTTTATATAAATCCATCACATAAAGATAAACATAATAATAAATGTAAGAAGTGTACCTTAGAATCTATTAAGAATAAGAAAGCTTTAATTTTAAATAATAATCCTTTATGATTAATTATCCATTATATAATAATTCTTATCCATCTATTTAATAATTAACATTTTATTAATAAAATAATTTTTACAAAACTATTAAAATTTTTTTGTAATAAATAGAATAGCAAAATAGAAAGATATACTGCTGTTCAACTAGAACGAGTTGCTAACAATTACAGCAATATACTGTTGTAAGAGTTCATGAATTTTGAAGAATAAATAATTTACGAGGATATGCAGTTTTACATAAAGCTGATTTAATTAGATTTATTATTAGTAACCGTTCAATTATTATTAGTAATCATCCAAATATTGTTAGAAATAATACACCTGTAGTAAGTGAAAATAATACAAATATTGTTAAAAATAATAATACATCTGAAGTAAGTGAAAATCATAAAAATTGTATAACTGAAGTATGTAAAAAATATAAAAATATTGTTAATATTTATACACCTGAAGAAGTGAAAATCAAACCAATATTGTTAAAAGTAATAAAGCTGATTTAGTGAAAATCTTTGGAAAAAGTTACCATTTTATGATATTTATGATGTTTCTCTAACTACAGAACATAAACCATTAAAAGAATATTTCCATTTTCTACAAATATATTTGAAAAACCAAGAGATAGAAAAACAATTAAAGATTACCTTGTAGAAAAAGCTTTTGCAGACAGATTAGAAACTATAAATTTAGAAAATAATATGAATATACTTCATCCTAAACATTTTTTAAATTCAGACTATTTGAAAGTACATCATGGTGTAAAGATAAACTTTAATTTATATTGTGAATATAAACTACAAACAAATGAAATAAATGAAAAAGTTCAAGAATTTGGACAACAAACACCAAACTATACAATTTTAACAGAAAAAGATTTAAATAAAAAATTCAAATATGGTTAAAAACATATTTTAGAAAAAATATCTAAAGGATCAGGATGGTCATTAAACAGAATATTTAGTTTACAACTAGCAATTAACAAATATGTTCCACAGGAGGATCATCTTATATTGATTTACCTGAAGTAATAAAAAACAATAAAGCTTGTATTAATGTGAAAAATTATAATCAAAAGTCTTTTCTGTTGTCTATAAAATCAGCTTTGTTTCCTGTACATGATCATTCTGATAGAATAACAAAATATAAAAATGTTGGCCTTGATCTTGATAAAAAGAACTTGAAAACATTGAATTTCCTGTATTAGTTGATCGTACTCCAAAAATAGAAAATATAAATAATGTATCTATTTATGTTTATTCATTTGATAATGAAGATGATAAATGTCAAGTGTATCCATTAAAAATAAAAAAATTTAAAAAGGAAAAACATGTAAATCTATTTTATTTCAAGAAAAATAATAATACACATTATTGTTATATAAAAAATTTATCTATACTTGTATCACGACAAATGACTAAACACAATGAAGTAAAATTTATTTGTGATTTATGTTTACTACATTTTAATAGTAAATAAAAATTAGATGAGCACACAAAAATTGTTTAACTAATAAATCATTAAATGTTAAAATGTCAGGTGAAGGAGAATTTATATATTTTCAAAATTATCCATCTACACAAAAATTTCATTTGTTATTTATGCTGATTTTGAAAGTTTACTTTTAAAAATAGATAATTGTGAACCAAATCCCGAAACACCATATACAATGAAGTATCAAAAACATGAACCAAGTGGGTTTTATTATATTAAATATATATATATATATATATATATATATATATATATATATATATATATATATATGGAAATTATAAGGATCCTGTTGTTTATACAGGACCAATTTGTCATAAAATATTTATAAAATGTATAAAACAAGGAGTAGAAGAAATTGGAACAAAACATTCCGAAATTGAAGAAATGAAATCACTTGATCTTGATGAATACAAAATGCATCTTGAATCTACAGTTTGTACACTGTGTAAATGTCCTTATACAATACGGATAAAAAATTACATCATCATGATCATTTAGTTGGAAAATGTATTGCTCCATTACATAATATGTGTAATTTAAAACTACAAGAACCTGATACTGTACCTATTTATTTACATAACTTGTCTGGTTATGATTCACATCTTCTTGTGAAAGAACTTGGTTATGATAATAAAGAAATAGAATTAATACCAAACAATAAGAGTAAATATATTACTTTTAGTAAACATACAAATAGTTTAAAAATGAGATTTGTTGATACATTTAGATTTATGGCTTCTTCGCTTGATAAAATTTCATCAAATTTGAAGAAAAAGCAATTAAAAATTATTAAAAAGTATGTTTCTCCAGAATTGTTTAACTTAGTAATTAGAAAAGGTGTTTATCCATATGATTACATGGATTCTTGGAAAAAAATTGGAAGAAACACAATTACCGACAAAAGATAAATTTTATAACGAATTAAATGATTGTGACATAAGTGATGAATATTGTGAACACGCAAAATTACTTTGGGAAAAATTCAATATTAAAAATCTTGGTGAATATCATGATTTATATCTTAAAACTGATGTATTATTGTTTTTAATTTTTATATGATTGGACTAGTGGTCCAGAACATACAAAAATAATCTACTGAGGACAGACACATTACGACTCGGCATTCGATGCTGGATCTGTCTATCAGCGAAGGAAGTATGGATGCAATTATCTGCAGTCTTGGATATTCAAAAATGTGTGCAAGATGGGTCCCACGGTGCCTAACAGTTGATCACAAATTGCACAGAAAAAGATTTGTCTTGATTTGTTGCAACAGTTTAAGGCCCTCTTGGATTGTAACAGGTGATAAAACATGGTTTCGCCATTTTGACTCCGAAACAAAATGACAGTCGATGGAATGGTGCCATTCCCACTCCCCACAGAAGAAAAAATTCAAAGCAACTGTTTCCACCGGTAAGGTCATAATCAACGTGTTCTGGGACTGTAAAGGTGTGATCCTCGTTGATGTGATGCCAAGGGGCAGTGCCAGTAATTCAGTAGCATATGTCAATACATTAACAAAACTCAAGGCACGCTTCTGGCGACTTCGGCGCCACAGCAACCCAGGAGATGTTTTGCTGAAACATGATAATGCTTGGCTCCACAGAAGTCCCAGGACTACTGAACACAATGCAAGATAGGGTTCGACAGAATTACCCCATCCACCCTACAGCCCTGATCTAGCTCCCTTGGACTTCCACTTGTTCAGCCATTAAATGATGCCATTCGTGGAAGACATTCTGATGACGATGAGGAGGTGATTCACACAGTGAAGCACTGGCTCCGCCACCAGAACAACGATTGGTACTGACAGGACATACACGCCCTTGTTTCACACTGGAGGAAGGCCATAGAGTGGGATGGATATTATGTGGAAAAATAGGGTGTGTAGATAAAACACCATTCTTTCATGTGCATAATTCTCATTATGTTCAATACAAAATTGTTGAAGGAAAAAAATGCAAAGTATTACTATCTGGGCAAACCACATAATTTCTCCATCTATGTGTGAGGAAAGTGTATGGCAATTTGTGTCGTACATTTTTGTTTCACCCTGTATAATACTTATGTACACTGTAGGGTATAAAGCGATTTTCGCCGGCCGTTGTAACCAACGGTTCTGGGCGCTTCAGTCCGGAACTGTGCACCTGCTATGGTCGCAGGTTCGAATCCTGCTTCGGGCAGGGATGTATGTGATGTCCTTAGGTTAGTTAGGTTTAAGTAGTTCTTGAGGACTGATGACCTCAGATGTTAAGTCCCATAGAGCTCAGAGCCATTTGAACCACTTTTTTAAGCGACTTTCGTCAGAGATATTGTTGTCTACATACGTAAGTGGTATCATGGACAACATAATAAGCAGTCTGCAACTGTTTGTTGGCGATGCTGTGCTGTACGGGAAGGTGTCGTCGTTGAGTGACTCCATGAGGATACAGGATGACTTAGTCAAAATTTCTAGTTGCTGTGATTGAGACCTGGTACCAAGGAATGCAGGACTGGGTTGCGATTGTGGTTGGGACCGTAATCAATTACTGATGGTTATTTTTCAGTCACATACACTTTCAAAAAATGGTTCAAATGACTGTAAGCATTATGGGACTTAACATCTGAGGTCAACAGTCTCCTAGACATAGAACAACTTAAACCTAACCAACCTAAGGACGTCATACACATCTATGCCCGAGGCAGGATTCGAACCTGTGACCATAGCAGCAGTGCTGTTCTGGACTGAAGCGCCCAGGACTGCTCGATCACAACGGCCAGGGAAAATCGCTTTATACCCTATATTGTACATACGTATTATACAGGGTGCAACAAAAAGTGTACCACAGCTGATGACCTTAATGACAACAAATTCAAACTATTTCTCAGCTGAAGGCTTTAATAGTAATAATTTAAAAACTGTTTCACGGCTGAAGGTTCAAAAATGGTTCAAATGGCTCTGAGCACCAGGGACTTAACATCTATGGTCAGTCCTCTAGAACTTAGAACTACTTAAACTTAACTAACCTGAAGACATCACACACATCCATGCCTGAGGCAGAATTCGAACCTGCGACCGTCGCAGTCGCGCGGCTCGGGACTGAGCGCCTAGAACCGCTAGACCGCCGTGGCTGGCACGGCTGAAGGCCTGAATAGCAATCTTTTAACAACCAGTTAACTTCTTCAAATTGCAGTTACAATTATTAAAATGATTTTTGAAGAACAATCATCAAAATCTCCCTGCTAGAATACAATTGTCAAATCAAAATTTTAAGACAGGTAACACCCATGGCTGAAAGCCTTAATGAGAACTATTCAACTATTTCTCGGCTGAAGACCCCAATAGTAATAATTTAAAAACTGTTTGATGGCTGAAGGCGTAAATAGCAATCTCTTAAGAACCAGTTAATCATCTTCAAACTTGAAATTAGAGTCATTACAATATTTCTACAAAAAATAATCATCAAATCTGACCAAACCAAGGGGGCGCAGTCGTTTCTCCAAGGATCAACGTATGAAAGTCCCTCAAACTTGCTGAATCTACGTGACGTGAAGTGACCAATGCAACGATGGAATAACACACCCAAGCCGGAACCGGCGGTCAGCACTACGTCTTCAGACTCTGGTGTTCAGAGCATCCGGAAGCAGAAAGGAACCACTACTGCCAAAATAGGGGAAAAAAAACACCACCCAACCCATAAATCAAGGAAGCTGTCGAACTACACTCCTTACCAGACAGCAGCGGCAAGGCAAGGAAAAGTACACTGCCATAACATACACTAAGCTCCAGGGTAGGTAACCAGGGCGTTAGCGGCCACTAAGCAGGAAAAATACCACTGGTTGAACTTCACCAATAATAACATATAGAATGAAACAATTAATAATAAGAAGTGGTGGAAGGCTAATTAGATTCACCTTCCCCAAACACTCCACTTGCTGCTCTTCATCTCGGCGACACTGCGGGCAGCAACACGCAAGCAAATGGCGAGATCTCACAATGATGCATGTCTCACTACTTGATTTGAGGTCCACTCAAACTTCCTGGGTCCAGTTGACAACGAGGTTGTGCCCCTCGCGACTACAGCCCTTCCATCCGACAGTGCATTCGTGCCGCCAGTGGTCCTGGCATGTTCGTACGCTGTGCGGACCTGGCTACTCGTCCGCCCCCAACCGAACTATCGACTCGCACGACACGGAGACACCACCACCACCACCACAACGTCGCACAAAGATACTACCAGCGTTACCGCTGCTGCCACTAGCACACAGACAATGCTTGCAAACGGAGTAGCGCCAATGAACACAAGAAGAAGATAACAACCGTAACTATACCAACCAAACGATGCCAACCTAGCAACGGCACCAACGCGAGCCGAGGGATGGCTCAGTGATAAATGCCATCTAGGTTTAGATGGAGAAAAATGTAAGTTATGGTAGATTAATACCAAAAACAATTCCGTGTTTGAATACAGCATTAGTAGTTTGCTACTTGACTCAGTGACGGCGATTAAATAACTAGATATAACTTTGGCAATGCGAAATGAAATGGAATGAGCATATGGATTGTAGCGTGGAAGGTGAATGGTCGACTTTTGTTTGTTGGCAGAGTTTTAGGAAGTGGCGCATCTGTTGAGGATACCGCATAGAGGACGCTAGAGCGACATATTCTTAGGTGCTGCTT
This sequence comes from Schistocerca americana, assembly GCF_021461395.2. Classification (NCBI taxonomy): domain Eukaryota; kingdom Metazoa; phylum Arthropoda; class Insecta; order Orthoptera; family Acrididae; genus Schistocerca; species Schistocerca americana. The sequence continues at coordinate 43,004,986 of NC_060127.1, forward strand.
GAGTGTTTGGAATCCGTGCCTTAGGAAGATATCGAAGCAATCCAGAGGAAGACTGCTACATTTTCTACCTGTGGGTGCGAACAAGATGTAACCGCTACAGAGATGCTTCGAGAATTAAAATGGGAATCCGTGCAGGGAAGGCGACATTCTTTTCGAGAATATTGAGGAAATTTATAGAACCGGGATCTGTAGCTGACTGTAGAACTTTCTTATTGCCGCCAACGCACACTTTGCTTAAGGAGCACGAAGATAAGAGATTAGGGCTCGTACGGAAGCATATAGACTAGTTTTTCCCTCGATCAATTTGCGAATGAAACAGGAAGGGAAATGACTAGCAGTGGTACAATGTGCCATGGCTTACGGAGTATGTACGTAGGTGTAGATGTAAAAAGGTGCTAACTCGAAACCTGTTATTCAACGACTTCGTCCTCGACGCGAGTGTGACGATAAGTCATATACTACCGTCCTTGACACATTCAGTACTGATGACCTAAACCGAAGCATTACTAAATCCATAATTTAATTTTTTGTAAATAATACATCTCTTTTTCGGGTAAACAGTTCAGTTCCTGGAGTCAATACTACACCGCCTGCCAAAAAATAGTGTATCGCGCAGAAGACTTGGAGGAGACTAAATGAAACTTCACGTGTTGAGTGGGTATCAATTCAAAGGAACTAGAGAGTATGAACCTACTTATCAGTATGACGTTGTTCCCCTCTGGCCTGGATGCATACAATGATTCGGTTGGGAAATGTGACGTAAAGCCCTTGTATCCCCTCCGGAAGCCAGGTGGCATACGACTGTTGCAAATGGCGGCTGAAATCCTGGACACTGGCATTGAGAGGAAATGACTTGCGAGCTGTCCCACACATGTTCTGTCGGGGATAGATGGGATATTTCTGGCCGCGGAAACACCTCAACATCACGTAGACAGTTCATAGTGACATGCGATATTTCTTGATGAGCATTATCCTGTTGAAAAATGCACCACTCTTGTTCTCGGGTGTCAGGCGCAGATGTGATGGAGTTAAGCCGTCGTCACACGGACCGTGCATCCGGACGTTGAGTGTGCGGAGTTTCTGACGTCATGGCGTGGAACAGCATGTTGGGGAGTGTGGAGCAGCACGTTGGGGAAACTCTGCGAAAGTGCAGAGAAATATCTGGCAGGTCTGAACGTGCGTTTGAAATTTGACTAATGAGATGGCAGACTACCATCTACGTCACTTGCACGCCATCTCCCTTCGATGCATAGTTTGAGACGCCATACTGGTTTTCAGCTGAAGCCCAAACCCAACAGGAACTACCCCGTATTGTACAAGACTACTACAATATATTCCAAAATATAATGACCGAGCGTCACCATTTTCAAATCTCTAAAGTATTCTTCCATATATATTGCACAAATCATAAATAATAATCATGGATCACCGATGTTTCCATTTTTTTATTTCTTAGTCATCACTCTTCTGCCTGGTTTTATGGAGTCCACCACGAATTCCTCTCCCGCACAATCCTCTTCGTCTCGGAGTAGCACTTGCAACCTGCTATTTGCCAGATGTGCCACTGAAGAGCCAAAGAAACTGGTATGCCTGCCTAACATAGTGTATCTCCCCCCCACCGAGCACGCAGAAGCTCTGCAACACGGGGCGGCATGAACTCGACAAATGTATGACGTAGTATTGGAGGGATTTGACACCATGCCTCCTGCAGGGCTGTCCGTAAAACCCTAAGAGTACAAGGGGCTCGAGATTTCTTCTGAACAGCACATTGCAAGGCATCCCTGATATGCTCAATAATGTTCATGTCTGGGGAGTTTGGTGGCCAGCGGAAATGGGGGTCACATTGTCATCCTGCCATTGCCCAAGTCCATCGGAATGTAAAACAGACATGAATGGACGCAGGTGATCAGATAGGATGCTTACGTGCATGTCACCTGTGAGAGCCGTATCAGGAGTCCCATATCACTCCACCTGCACATGCCCCACACCATTGCAGAGCCTCCACCAGCTTGAACAGCCCCTGCTGACATGTAGGCTCCATGGATTCATGAGGTTGTCTCCATCCCCTTACTCGTCCATCCACTCGATACAATTTGAAACGAGACTCGTCCGACCAGGTAACATGTTTCCAGTCATCAACAGTCCAATGTCGGTGATGACGGGTCCCGGCGAGGCATAGAGCTTTGAGTCGTGCAGTCATCAAGGGTACACGACAGGGTCTTCGGCTCCAAAAGTCCTTTCGGATGATGTTTCGTTGAATGGTTCGCACTCTGACACTTGTGGATGGCCCAGCATTAAAATCTGCAACAATTTGCGGAAGGAATGCATTTCTCTCATGCTGAACGACTCTCTTCAGTCGTCGTTGGTCCCGTTTTTGGAGGATCTTTTTCCGACCGCAGCGATGTCGGAGATTTGATGTTTTACCGGATTCCTGATATCCACGGTGTACTCGTGAAGTGGTCATACGGAAAAATCCCTACTTCATTGGTACGTCGGAGATGCTGTATCACTTCGCTCGTTCGCCAACTATAACACCACTTTCAAACTCACGTAAATCTTGATAACCTGCCATTGTAGCAGTAGTAACCAATCTAACAATTATACCGAACACCTGTTGGCTTATATAGGCAATGCCGACCCCAGCGCCATGTTCTGACTGTTTAAATATCTCTGTAATTGAATATGTATCCTTATACCAGTTTCTTTGGCGCTGCAGTGTATATTCCTCGCCAATTCTGCGGAGAACCTTCTCATTTCTTACCCTACAAGTACACCTAATTTTCCATATTCTCCTGTAGCACTGCAACTCAAATGCTTAAATTCTGTTCTTTTCCACATACTGCTGTGCTCCAAAGGTACAGTCTCAGAAATTTCTTCCTCAAATTATGATCTATGTCTGATCCTAGTAGAGTTCTCTTGGGCTGGAATGGTCTTTTTGCCAGTGCTAGTCTGTTTTTTATATCCTCCTTGCTCAGTCCAACACGGGTTTTTTGCTGCCTAAGTAGAAAACTTCCTTAACTTCATCTACATCTACTTCATGACTACCTATTCTTATGTTTTCTTGCTCGTCTGGCTTCTGGTATTTCTCGTTACTTTCGTCGTTCTTCGATTTACTTTCAATCTGTGCTCTGCATTCATTAGGTTGACCATTCCATTCAACGGATCTTGTAATACTACTTCACTTTCACTGAGGATAGAAATCCCTCAGCGATTCTTATCACTGATATCGTTTCACCCTGAATTTTAATCTCACTCTTGAACCTCTCTTTTATTTTCATCATTCCTTTCTCGGTGTGTATATTGAACAGCAGGGCCATAGACTACATACCTGTCTTACACCCTTTTTAATCCGAGCATTTCGTTCTTGGAATGCCCCTTAAGAAGATGCGCCGGACCTGTCTCTGAGGTTATATATGTGAAACCCTCTACTTTGGATTGTCTGTGCAATCTAGATATTGAGCTTTAAATATATGAATGAGTTTCTAGTCAGGATTGCCAAGCTTTTAACGTGTAGTTATTTTGTCTTGAGAGTTTGTACTTCATCCTTTTGTGCTATTGCTTGTTTTTTACACATGTACTATTTACACATTGTTTTGTTTTATACATTTCGTTTACATATTGTTGTACATATATAAAATATTGTCGCTGTATTGCCATACGCAAAATAAATTAAATAATAAATTTCGTTCTTGGTCTTCTATTCTTATTGTTCCCTCTTGGCCCTTGTACATATTGTTTATTACTCGTCAGTCCCTATAGCTTACCCCTATTTTTCTCAGAATTTCGAACATCTTCCGCCATACTACATGCTTTTCCGTGTCAACACATCCTATGAACGTGCCTTAACTGTCCTTCAGTCTTGCTTTCATTACCGACCGCAGCTTCAGAACTGCCTCCCTGGTGCCTTTACCTTTCCTAAAGCCAAAATAGTCGTCATCCGACTGAAATTTCTTTTCCATTCTTCTCTATATTATTCTTCTCAGCAACTTGCATACATGACCTATTAAACTGATTGTGTAATAATTCTCGCACTTGTCAGCTCTTGCAATCTTCAGAATTGTGTGGATGATATTTTTTTTCGAAAGTTTGATGGTACGTCGCCAGTCTCATACATTCTATACGCCAATGTGAATATGCGTTCAGTTGACGCTTCCTTCAATGATTTTAGAAGTTCCGATGGAATTTTGTTTGTTCTTCCTGTCTTCCAAGCTCTTTCAAATTCTGCCTCTAATAATGGATTCCCTATCCTTTCCCTATGGACTCCTCTTTCTTCTTCTATCACGTCATCAGACAGATCCTTCCCTCATGTTGTTGTTGTTGTTGTTGTTGTTGTGGTCTTCAGTCCAGAGACTGGTTTGATGGAGCTCTCCGTGCTACTCTATCCTGTGCAAGCTTCTTCAACTCCCGGTATCTACTGCTACCTACATCCTTCTGAATCTGCTTAGTGTATTCATCTCTTGGTCTCCCTTTACGATTCTTAACCTCCAAGCTGCCCTCCAATGGTAAATTGGTGATCCCTTGATGCCTCAGAACATGTCCTATCAACTGATCCCTTTTTCTGGTCAAGTTGTCCCACAAATTTCTCTTCTCCCCAGTTCTATTCAATGCCTCCTCATTAGTTATGTGATATACCCATCTAATCTTCAGCACTCTTCTGTAGCGCCAAATTTCCAAAGCTTCTATTCTCTTCTTGTCTAAACTATTTATCGTCCACGTTTCACTTCCATACATGGCTACACTCCATACAAATACTTTCAAGAACGACTTCCTGACACTTAAATCTATATTCGATGTTAACAAATTTCTCTTCTTCAGTAACGCTTTCCTTGCCATTGCCAGTCTACATTTTATATCCTCTGTACTTCGACCATCATGAGTTATTTTGCTCCCCAAATAGCATAACTCATTTACGACTTTAAGTGTCTCATTTCCCAATCTAGTTCTCTCAGCATAGCCAGATTTAATTCTACATTCTATTATCCTCGTTTTACTTTTGTTGATGTTCATCTTACATACTCCTTTCAAGACAGTGTCCATTCCGTTCAACTGCTCTTCCAGGTCCTTTGCTGTCTCTGACAGAAATACAATGTGATCGGCAAACCTCAAAGTTTTTATTTCGTCTCCATGGATTTTAATTCCTACTCCGAATTTTTCTTTTGTTTCCGTTACTGCTTGCTCAATATACAGATTGAATAGCATCGGGGATAGGCTACAATCCTGTCTCACTCCCTTCCCAACCACTGCTTCCCTTTCATGCCCCTCGACTCTTATAACTGCAATCTGGTTTCTGTACAAATTGTAAATAGCCTTTCGCTCCCTGTATTTTACCCCTGCCACCTTTGAAAGAGAGTATTCCAGTCAACATTGTCAAAAGTTTTCTCTAAGTCTGCAATGCTAGAAACGTAGGTTTGCCTTTCCTTAATCTATTTACTAAGGTAAGTCATAGGGTCAGTATTGCCTTAAGTGTTCCAGCATTTCTACGGAATCCAAACTTATCTTCCTCGAGGTCGGCTTCTACCAGTTTTTCCATTCGTCTGTAAAGAATTCGTGTTAGTACTTCGCAGCCGTGACTTATTAAACTGATAGTTCGGTAATTGTCACATCTATCAACACATGCTTTCTTTGGAATTGAAGTTATTATATTCTTCCCTCATATAGTGCTTCAATGCACTCTTTCCACCTATCCACTCTCTCCTCTGCATTAAAACACCGGAATTCCCATTGAACTCTTAACGTTACCGCCCTTGGTTTTAATTTCACGTAAGACTGTTTTGAGTTTCATACATGCTGAGACAGTCTTTTCGACAATCATTATTCACAAGAGAAACTCCCCATCGAACCCCCTCGGATTTAGTGTAGGGCCCAAAAACTGAATACAGATCAAGCATAATAACAGGAACTGTGAAGAAAAAGTAAAATGCAAACAGTGAACGGTCCAAGAACAGGAAGTGCAATATAGAGGAGTTAAGTGGTTGGGTGCGGGACTACCCAGCGGGTGAGCAGTATTGCAACCTCCCTACGGCCAATTTTGTTTCTCGCTTTAAATTTGTGTTTGTTTCGTTGTGCAACGTCCGTTTCCAACGGCGAGGTGTAAGGTCGGGGCCTATAATGACAGTTGATTCTGCACAACTGCTCTATTAGCAGGCGAAAGGAAGAGACTTTCAAATGGGAACCGCAAACCTTTGATGACAAGGCGACAAATAAATCGATTCCTCCACCAGAAAATACGTCTGGTGTGTCATACACGGTATTAGTAACAGTGCGTGTGTCATGTGACAGCAATCCCTTATTGACGCACCTAATTTGTACGACTAGTAAGTGAGTGAGATATGCCTCGTTGCTCGATATAGGTGTTCGTATAAATGTGAATGCAATCACTTCCAAGGAAACGATGAAAACATAACAACTTGTCACATAAGCTGCAACAAATGAAAGCAAAAGTTTCACAATCACCCAGTTCCTCTGTGCTCTGTCAAAACGTATATAAATAAAGTTTTTGAAGTTGCGTTTTGTTTTGGAAGTGTTGACTCTTGAATAACTTTGTTGTAACATGGTTCACACCCGTTTGTTTGTTGTTCTCATTTCTGTGAGACGTCTGTGTAGCATCTCGCCTGCTCCCACTATTCATCACATTTACTTGTGACGGTAGCTCGTTCTTTCCACGTGACTCATATTCTATAACCATTGTATAGTATGACAACTGCCACGACCACAGAAAAACAACAAACATTTCAATGACCGGACGTCTTAAAAAAAATGGCATGAGGGAGTTTTGAACACGGTTCGTCCACTTGCCGTTGCTTTTTGTTCTTGCACCATATGCTGTTTCTCTTTTGACAGTTCAGTAGACCTTCCTGTTTTCATGCTCGATCTGTGTTTAGTTTTTGACGGGCTAGTCACTGTGCCCCTCTGGCCCCTAAATCCGCGGGGGTGCAATGGGGAGCTTCCCTTGTCAGTATCGCCCAATAAATGTTGAGTGTATGAGGGCCCCTTAACGAATAAAATTATATCCAATCGAATAGGAATTGTTGCTATGTGACTGCTGTATTCACACTAGCTGTATCGCTTGCTGAATTACGACCGCTCGATGCTGGCCACTCCGTCACCTTGATGGCTGCAGTGACCACCTGTTGGCAGCGAACGGAAGGCCGGTGGGTTGGCGATCTGATTTCTGATAGGCCTTCCGTGCCGGCGCGTCGCATATGGCGTGGCAGCGCGACATATGGGCAACGTCCGGTCGCAACGTCAGCTGCTAACACGCGTCAAACCTGCAACCTGCAAACCCCACCCACTTCAAGTCGTCCAGCAGCTGAGCCGTTGCAACACGGTTTACTGAAACCGAGCAGTATATAAACGCAGCCACCTGCAGGTTGGCCAGTATCAGATAGCAGCTGTCGTCTGAAGCAACCAAGAAACATGATTAAGATCGTGGTAAGCTCCTCACCTGTACCTAGTCAGCTAGTGCGGACAACAACACCATCATCACCACCATCATCATCAGTCATTCGATATCCTCTGCTGGATATCGGCCTCCACCACACCTTTATTACAATCTCCAGCAACATTTGTCCATGCTCCTCCTGCAGGTTTTATAACACCATCTACGCAACTCCCATTAGATGGTGCATTTGTCTTTTCACGTCTCTTGCTTACCTTACTTTACATTCGGTAAGGACCTTAGCCGCTATGCCTTGCGTCTCCTTTACATAGGCCAGGACCCATGAAAGGGGGGTGGAAGGGGGCGGGGAAAGGGGGTATCTGCCCTGGGCAGCAATTTGAGGGGGCGCCAGATTCATACTTTTGAACAAAAAAACCTTGTTTCACAAGGCCCCCAGAATCAAGCGCACGTTGATATATCGATTATTCATATGATTTTGAAACTCATCCCAGCTATTTTTGAAATTTTTAACACATTCTATGCTGATTTCGGAACGAATCATGATTTTTGGTTGCGTGCATAATGTACGTGATGTCTCTCCCACTGCTTTGCGTTGACCTAGAATCATGAAATGTAGCTAGGAGCAGCTTTTCACACTGAAAGTAAAGGAAAGAATATGAAAATTGTTAATTTGTTATTATGTCATACGAAAAAAGAATTTGGCATTTGTTGTGCGACTGTCGCCTGTTCCTCCACCTGTTTAGACCTGTTTTTCTCAGGAACGGGTTTATCTATCAAGTTGAAATTTATGTCATATGGTTCCTTGATAGTGTAATAAATGTGGGTCCCGAAGCCTTATAGCTTCGTAACTGTATATGAGCAGTCAGGTTCAGTTTCTAAGGCACCAGCAAGCTTTCATCCTGCGAGGCCTGTTCGGAAAGTAAGGTCCGATGGGTTGCGAAATGAAAACCACAGTGAAAATCAAAAAAAAAATTATTCGAAACAGTTAGTCACACCTTCCAGCTACCTCTCTAAATAGTCGCCGCTCCGACTTAGACATTTGCCTGGCGTTGTACAAATTTTCCAGTCTACGTAGCCAACAGTTCATGTGAGCAGAGATGAACAACGATGGGAGTCAATGAAGGGCTGTATTGTGCGTTATCGAACGCTTCCCATCGAAAAAGCTGCAGGGGCCTCTTCATTGCTTCTGCAGAATGCGGCTAAAAAGTGTGTTGAAGAAAGAAATGCATGACATTGATGTTACGTGGGCAGCATAACTTCAGGCGAAATCTCTCTAAACATCCACGTATTTGGCAGGATAGACCGTTGTTTTAGGCATTTCTATGTGACCACTTTGCCCTCCAAACTGAAAAGAGCGGCGTGAAGCGATGGACAGGCACACTAAACACACTGCCCAACACATCTGTGCAAAGCTCCGTCGAATTTTCACTGTGGTTTCCATTCCGCACCTAATCGGACCTTATTTCCAAATACACCTCCTCGTATATCAGACTTAACGACAAGCCCAAGACAGAACCCTGTGGGATATATATATATACAGTTGGCCTCACTCCACATGTATGTGCTCAAAGTGAATAGGTTTTGTCGTCATAGGCAACTGCAGTGTGCAGTGTTGCTTGAGTTGGCACTCCCTTATGTGACACCACGCTCTACTTTTTCAGGTCCTGGCCCTGTGCCTGTTCGCTGCCGTCTTCGCCGCTGAGGAGTCCGCCCCCAAGGAGAAGCGCGGCCTGGCCTACGCCACCGGCCTTGGCTACTCCGCCCCTCTGGCCTACTCTTCTGGACTCTATGGTGGATATGGATACGGGTACCCTGGATACGCTGGATACTACGGCTATGGCGGCCTGGGATATGCTGCTGCTCCTCTCGGCTACGGATACCATGGATACTACTGAGTCACGAACTCGAGACATCTCATCATCTCTCAGTTGTCCGTTTCCTGATTCGCACTAAACGTCAATATGTGATTGAAACTACTGTCAGCGCCTATGTAATCATTAATTGTCATTAAATAAATTCACTAATGAAAAAGTGGTTGCTTTTCCCTGTGTGAAAATTGGAAATACGATATGGCATGAAGTACATTAAAGATCGATTGTGTAGGGTGGTTATAATTAAACTTTCACTTTTTGAGAGGGCCCTCATGACAATCAAGTGATCGTAAGACAATGAATATTTGTGGAACATTCGTAAGGGCATGCAGAAGAAAAACAACGAATAAACAATTGAAAGAAAGGCATTTCAATGTCCACATGAGAGGGTAACATTTGTTACTTGATTACCATGCTTATATTCCAAGTTGCAAACCTTGCTCAGTGTTACGACCGTCTGCATCTGAAGTTTGCACAGATTCCGTTTCACAATCATTTGCAGCACTTTTACTACGGCGGACCATGGAGTGTTCAGAGATCAAACATTGAGTCCAGTATTCTCAGCCGTGACAACTGGCCGTCGGCCTCTCCCAAATCGCCAGTCAATTCCAAATTCCGAATCGTATTCTTCAACCCCGATGTGGAGAGAGGATCCCTGGGTATTCCTTTGATGGGTCGATAATGGTGAAGAGCAGCAGCACTGTTGCTGTTGTTTTGATAAAAACAACTGTACAGGTAAAGCCCTACACGCCTTGTCCAGAACCATTTTCGCTGTCTGAAACTGCAATGCGCACTGATGTTTGTGTTTCAACTCTACGTCGCCGTGACAGTACCGGCACCTAGTGGCAAGTATTGACACTGACACTGCTAACAAGGCAAATCCTATAGCGCAGATTTTAACATTTTTTCTTTGGAATTAGGTACCAATACGATGAATATTTTTCCGTCTAGACTGGCTCAAGAAGCGGAAGTTTAATGATAACCACCCAGTATTTTCATCGCTGGCTGGACAACAATTTTGACCTTAGTTTAGAAAACGAGACCACTTCACGAATTAGGCAAGTTGTTGAACAGTAAACTTGCATCAACAGAGCGAGTTCAGTGTCGACGTTGATACTGCAGCGAACGGAAGCGAACACAACTGAACGATCATACACAGACAATTCACCAGTGTTGACTACTACAGAGGACGCCTCTGGCTCTGATCACTGTGGTACTTAACATCTGAGGTCGTCAGTCCCCTAGAACTTAGAACAATTTAAACCTAACTAACCTAAGGACATAACACACATCCATGCCCAAGGCAGGATTCGAACCTGCGACCGTAGCGGCCGCGCGGTTCCAGACTGAAGCGCCTAGAAACGCTCGGTCGCGCCGGCCGGCGCACGATGTCAGGAATCGTCTGGAAGCGCTCGTGGCGCTAAGAAAACATTATTCAGCGAAAACTTTACAAAAAATGGTGCAAATGGCTCTGAGCACCATGGGACTTAACTTCTGAGGTCATCAGTCCCCAAGAACTTAGAACTACTTAAACCTAACTAACCTAAGGACATTACACACATCCATGCCCGAGGCAGGATTCGAACCTGCGACCGTAGCGGCCGCACGGTTCCAGACTGTAGCGCCTAGAACCGCTCGGCCAACCCAGCCGGCGACAATTTTACAGGTTCAAATCTTGCCTCGGGCATGGATGTGTGTGATGTCCTTAGGTTTGTTAGGTTTAAGTAGTTCTAAGTTCTAGGGGACTGATGACCTCAGACGTTAAGTCCCATAGTGCTCAGAGCCATTTGAACAACTTTACAAAGGGCGCTGCACTGTTGGCCGTAGTTGCCTCCTGCCCTGGTCACGGACAGACTCTCGGTGTCGGACGCTGCGCCAGTCCTTGCGTCTGCGTCCCAGCGAGAAGACGTTCCTCTTGCGTTGGTACGGATGTTTAGTCAAGCCTGGTACAGCATAGATAGCAGCTACCGGCTGAGGGACTGTACTCGACGGCACTCTGTGCCTCTTCCTCGCTGGACCACCTCACCCGTGGTGTGGTGTAGGTGGCAGGCGTTGAAGCCAGTACTGCCGGCCTGGTAGGCCCCGCACCCGTAGGCGCTTAGGCGTACCAGACGGTGGTCCGCCAGGAACCCTGGTCGTCGTCTTCCGTCCCACACTCGGAGAGTACAGCACCTGGTACTGCACTGCTGCTCGTAGTCAATCAGGTCTCCCATCAGTGGTGGTTGGTGTGACACAGCATGAAGTTCGTCAGTTGAGCTCAGCTCTGCGGCACTCCACGGCTGGCTGGTACTGCGCTGGTTGATCTGAGGCAAGACTTACTACAACAACATGGTCCTGGACCGGAATGGCGTAGACATGGACTCCATCGTACCCATTCGCCTGAACTGTTCTTTCCTACTTGGAGCTGAAGCTCCGTGACGCTCGGTTTACTAGCGATGACCGCATGCGGCCTCGATATTCTGCTACCCTTGCTTCAATTTACTTTTCTCCAAGGGTTTACCGCTGCCACGGTCACCGTATGGACGTTCTCCTTTGAGTTGAGTTTCTTGTTTCCGACGCAAAACTGACAGTTAATTGTAACCCTCCCACCCTCCTAATGACGATGCACACACAAATTGCTTCGCAATTCAATACATCAGCCTCCAGCTAATATACACTCCTGGAAATGGAAAAAAGAACACATTGACACCGGTGTGTCAGACCCACCATACTTGCTCCGGACACTGCGAGAGGGCTGTACAAGCAATGATCACACGCACGGCACAGCGGACACACCAGGAACCGCGGTGTTGGCCGTCGAATGGCGCTAGCTGCGCAGCATTTGTGCACCGCCGCCGTCAGTGTCAGCCAGTTTGCCGTGGCATACGGAGCTCCATCGCAGTCTTTAACACTGGTAGCATGCCGCGACAGCGTGGACGTGAACCGCATGTGCAGTTGACGGACTTTGAGCGAGGGCGTATAGTGGGCATGCGGGAGGCCGGGTGGACGTACCGCCGAATTGCTCAACACGTGGGGCTTGAGGTCTCCACAGTAAATCGATGTTGTCGCCAGTGGTCGGCGGAAGGTGCACGTGCCCGTCGACCTGGGACCGGACCGCAGCGGCGCACGGATGCACGCCAAGACCGTAGGATGCTACGCAGTGCCGTAGGGGACCGCACCGCCACTTCCCAGCAAATTAGGGACTATGTTGCTCCTGGGGTATCGGCGAGGACCATTCGCAACCGTCTCCATGAAGCTGGGCTACGGTCCCGCACACCGTTAGGCCGTCTTCCGCTCACGCCCCAACATCGTGCAGCCCGCCTCCAGTGGTGTCGCGACAGGCGTGAATGGAGGGACGAATGGAGACGTGTCGTCTTCAGCGATGAGAGTCGCTTCTGCCTTGGTGCCAATGATGGTCGTATGCGTGTTTGGCGCCGTGCAGGTGAGCGCCACAATCAGGACTGCATACGACCGAGGCACACAGGGCCAACACCCGGCATCATGGTGTGGGGAGCGATCTCCTACACTGGCCGTACACCACTGGTGATCGTCGAGGGGACACTGAATAGTGCACGGTACATCCAAACCGTCATCGAACCCATCGTTCTACCATTCCTAGACCGGCAAGGGAACTTGCTGTTCCAACAGGACAATGCACGTCCGCATGTATCCCGTGCCACCCAACGTGCTCTAGAAGGTGTAAGTCAACTACCCTGGCCAGCAAGATCTCCGGATCTGTCCCCCATTGAGCATGTTTGGGACTGGATGAAGCGTCGCCTCACGCGGTCTGCACGTCCAGCACGAACGCTGGTCCAACTGAGGCGCCAGGTGGAAATGGCATGGCAAGCCGTTCCACAGGACTACATCCAGCATCTCTATGATCGTCTCCATGGGAGAATAGCAGCCTGCATTGCTGCGAAAGGTGGATATACACTGTACTAGTGCCGACATTGTGCATGCTCTGTTGCCTGTGTCTATTTGCCTGTGGTTGTGTCAGTGTGATCATGTGATGTATCTGACCCCAGGAATGTGTCAATAAAGTTTCCCCTTCCTGGGACAATGAATTCACGGTGTTCTTATTTCAATTTCCAGGAGTGTATGTCCAAGGGTATAACGCTGGCTCGGTCACCAGATGGACGTTCTCTTGGCAGTCAAGTTTCTTGTCTCCGACGCAAAACTGACATATAAGTATAACCCGCCCACCCTCCTAATGACGATGGAACACACAAATTGCGTCGCGATTCAATACATCAGCCTCCAGCTAACATCTCCAAGGGTCTAACGCTGCCTCGGTCACCAGTTGGACGTTCTCTTGGCAGTCAAGTTTCTTGTCTCCGACGCAAAACTGACAGTTAGTCGCAACAAATTGGTCAATGAGTGTGTTCCCTAGCCGTGTCCACTGCTTCTTGCGGTATCCCCGGAGAGAAAGTGCGTGGGTGTTTTTTTGATTAGTCACTGTCCTTTTCTGTTTTCCTGATGCGTGTGCTCTCTCTCACTCAGCTACCGCAGAATTGCAGACTGTGTTGCCCGTCTGTAGTGCATCACCCTGTTTCATGGTCCGCCTCTAATCGTGGCGTAACCAGCCCGAGGCGTACGGAAAAGACAGGCTGCGGTGCGTAGGTCACGAAGGTAGGCCTCAGCTCGCTCGCTCGCTCAACACAGTAGACAAACTATGATTTTAACCTTGTTAACTCGCAACGAGACATGTATGTACAAACGAGAATTGCATCTTCTACTGGATTCCGCTATTGTTGAGTCTTACTATTATCAGTCTTACAATGATCAGAAGTCCATAGGCCTACCTATAATTCGTTACGGCTGTACTTAGTGAAACGCCACCTTAGAACAATTACACAGGACTGTGCTTAACCTGACACACAATATTTTTTAGCGCAACGCAATCTGACTTTCAAAAAATCCCTACAAAAGAATGGCCCTGACTAACATTAACCTATACCTTTCACAAATCACTTACCTCACAAAAATCTTCGCTGCTCAAGCTACTGCAATACAGCAAGCGCCACTACTGCCAGCTAAATAAAAGATTCAAACTATGGAAGGCACTAACTACTGATAGGGATAGTTAGCAAATGAAAGATATTAATAGAGAGCAAACAATGTATTTACCTTGATATCATCATATATAAATATAGCAGTTCATGACAAATTTCAAAACTCCGCCATCTCTCTCCCCACATCCACCACTGCTGGCGGCTCACGTCCAACTGCGCAATGCTACGCGCTGTTCACAGCCAGCTGCCTAACACTACAATGGCGAGTATTACAACAATGCAAAGCAGCCACGGACTGCACACAGCACAGCCAGTGATTTTCATACAGAGGTGGCGTTACCAATAAGAAAACCTAAACAGCCTACTTAATACATTGTTTGTTCTCTATTAATATCTTTCATTTGCTAACTATCCCTATCAGTAGTTAGTGCCTTCAGTAGTTTGAATCTTTTATTTAGCTGGCAGTAGTGGCGCTCGCTGTACTGCAGTAGTTCGAGTAACGAAGATTTTTGTGAGGTAAGTGATTTGTGAAAGGTATAGGTTAATGTTAGTCAGGGCCATTCTTTTGTAGGGATTTCTGAAAGTCAGATTGCGTTGCGCTAAAAATATTGTGTGTCAGTTTAAGCACAGTCTTGTATAATTGTTCAAAAGGGGACGTTTCATGAGGTACAATAAAATCAAAATCATGCTAAAATTTGTTACGGGTGTACTGGGGTACAATAAAATTAAAATCATGCCAAAATGACTATCAGTTGCGTAAGGCACCACCTCTTGTATGAAATGAGGACTGTTAAGCAGAAGAAACTAAATGCTACAAACAAGCCGTAATACAATTTATATAGAGTACTGATCTGAAATTAAATTTTGCTGTAGTACTGTTAATCAGTAAGACTTTATATTGGCAGATTCCAGTAAAATATGCAATTCCCGTTAGTACGTACACGCCCAGCTGTGAGTTAAAAGGTTTAGAAACGCATTTTGTCTGCTGAGTTCAGGCCTACCTTCGTGACGTACGCCCCGTGGCCTGTCTTTCTCGTGGGCCACGAACCAGCCTGTCTTACGTCAAGGTGGCTGAACTCCGTTAAAACTTTTATAATTTGTAACCTGTATTACTCTTTGCCGTAATGGAGGGGACGGAAGAGTACATAAGATATTGTGTCATTGGTCTTAGCACTAATAATCCGCACTTAGGATATGGCATACTCTAGTTAGAAACTCGATGCAAAAGTTTAGGATTATCTTGCATAGCGACTGCACTGCCTTTGATGAAGTAAGCGAAATATTGTAGGAAAAGACGACTTTAGGTACGTGAATTGCACACTACTGGCCATTAAAATTGCTACACCAAGAAGAAATGCAGATGATAAACGGGTAATGATTGGACAAATATATTATACTAGAACTGACATGTGATTACATTTTCACGCAATTTGGATGCATAGATCCTGAGAAATCAGTACCCAGAACAACCACCTCTGGCCGTAATAACGGCCTTGATACGCCTGGGCATTAAGTCAAATAGAGCTTCGGTGGCGTGTACAGGTACATGCAGTTTCAACACGATACCAAAGTTCACCAAGAGTAGTGACTGGCGTATTGTGACGAGCCAGTTGCTCGGCCACCATTGACCAGACGTTTTCAATTGGTGAGAGATCTGGAGAATGTGCTGGCCACGGCAGCAGTCGAACATTTTCTGTATCCAGAAAGGCCCGTACAGGACCTCCAACATGCGGTCGTGCACTATCCTACTGAAATGTAGGGTTTCGCAGGGATCTAATGAAGGGTAGAGCCACGGGTCGTAACACGTCTGAAATGTAACTCCCACTGTTCAAAGTGCCGTCAATGCGAACGAGCTGATAGTCCATGCTGCTGCAAACACCGTCGAACTATTCGTGGAGATGGTTGTTGTCTTGCAAACGTCCCCATCTGTTGACTCAGGATCAAGACGTGGCTGCAAGATCCGTTACAGCCATACGGATAAGATACCTGTCATCTCGACTGCTAGTGATACGAGGCCGTTGGGATCCAGTACGGCGTTCCGTATTACCCTCCTGAACCTACCAATTCCATATTCTGCTAACAGTCACTCGATCTCGACCAACGCGAGCCGCAATGTCGCGATACGATAAACCGCAATCGCGATAGGCTACAATCCGACCTTTATCAAAGTCGGAAACGTGATGGTACACGTTTCTCCTCCTTACACGAGGCATCACAACAACGTTGCACCAGGCAACGCCGGTCAACTGCTGTTTGTGAGTGAGAAATCGGTTGGAAACTTTCCACGTGTCAGCACGTTGTAAGTGTCGCCACCGGCGCCAACCTTGTGTGAATGCTCTGAAAAGCTAATCATTTGCATATCACAGCATCTCCTTCCCGTCGGTTAAATTTCGCGTCTGTAGCACGTCATCTTCGTGGTATATCAACTTTAATGGCCAGTAGTGTATATTAACTGTGAAACGAGTGCAGACAGTGTACCTAATATTGAACTGCAGCTCTTGTTTTCATTTTCAGTATTCCAAAAGTTTCGACGTAGACATGTTTCATAAAGCTGTGGAAACACTGTGAGAAACTCATACTTGAAGATAAATGCAGATGCTAGCCTATCCTCTAGGTGGTGCTGTTGTATTTGACCACGAGCGGCACCTTTGAAATGTCTTCAATATGTTGCAAGCGTCAGTCATCGTCAGAGCAGTGTTCTGTGTAGTTGTGAGTGCATTATGTCGGAGCGAACATGAGCAAATTGTTGATACCTGTCTCGTGAGCGCTTCCGAAGCCGATGGCGCCGAAGCGTTTGGTGGCTCAAGAGCCAGCACATCTAGAACTGATACTGTGTACACAGAAAGCTGAAAACTATGTTTTGTGTCCTCGTCGACTCTGTAGAGTCTTGTACCATACGAATCAAGTGAGAGGATGTTGTTTGGTGGCCGGTACCCTCTTTCTGCAACACAACTGCACACAGGTATTAACACGGTTCTTTATTTACGTAAGCAGATAACTGCTACTTAACTTTTCAGCGTCCATGTGTTGTGGTACGTTAGCCTATGCGACGAATGACAGACGCCAACTGGGATAGTGACTGAGGTAGTGAGCCAGTAACTGCGCTAGTGCCTGAGTAAGACTGCGCCCTCCGGCCAGCGGCGGCGATCTAAATACTTGCGATGGAGAGGGCGTTGCTGGCGCGTGGCTGTCTTCGGCCACTCTCGTGATAGGTGCGTTTGATCCAGCACCCACTATCAAATGGTACAAATGGCTCTAAGCACTATCGGACTTAACATCTGAGGTCATCAGTCCCCTAGACTTAGAACTACTAAGACCTAACATAAAGACATCACACACACCCATGCCCAAGGCAGAATTCGAACCTGCGACTGTAGCAGCAGCGCGGTTCCGGACTGAAGCACCTAGAATCGCTCGCCCACCACGGCCAGCGTCTACTATCGATCTTCTTACTATATCTTTGCTGACTGGTGTGCTGGCGGCAGCTTACACCAGCTCACTATCATTTATTAAATCATAGTGAGGGTGAAACTGTTTTTTGACTGATCATGAGAAATGGTCATTGCACAGATTATGGCAAAAAATAAGAGGACGGCAACTACAAAAGTCACTGCATAACTCAAATGCACTTCATACTTGCCAACATTGTCACCACCACCAATACAACACAAAGGGAGTGCCATAAGCAGAAAACTGCAGGTCGAGTTGGCATTCCAAAACAACTCTTCTGTGATGCGGCAGCCATATAGTGGTATTCAAGGGGCTCCATGGCTACTCTGCGAGGTTTCATTACTGCCAAGAATAATGTGACCATTTTGGCTGATATAATGCTTGCTCCACAGTGCTAGACCAGCCTGCAGGTTGCGCCGTTTAGTTGACCAAGAACAGCACCCGTCCAATGACCTCAATATGTTACCAGCGTCAGTCGTGGCCAGAGCAGTGGTGACGCTGTATTCCAACACGACAACGCCCCTGTTCACAAAGCTTGTATCGTTCAGGAATGGTTTTGTGAGCACGAGGATGAATTTTCGCACCTCTCCCAGCTACTCCAGCCACCAGATCTCAATACTGTTGAGCATTTGTGGACTGTTGTAAAGAGAATGGTGCGCGATTCTATCCACATCTACCATCGTTACATAAACAGCAACTATTTTGCAGGAATAATGGTGTAAGATTCCCCTGAGAATCATCCAGGACCTGTGTTTGTCCATTCCTGAACGAATGGAAGTTGTTTTAAACGCCAACGGCTTTCCTACACCGTATTAGGCATGCTAATGTACTGCGTTTCTGGCGTTTCCATATTTTCGTCAACCCCTTTCTGTCAGATGATTCATTTCGCTGACCTCTCATTGCAGTTGAGGAGGATATTCAATAGGAAAGCATTAATTACCGATTTGCAGCTGGAGACTTTACGTCAATTATTGTTTACATTTCAGTTTCTGCTTCATGTCACATACTTTTTGAAGTCTGCAGTGATGTATGTGAAACACTTCAAGGACTTTATTAAAGTGCGAAGAGGAAAGACGAAATGCCCACTGAGCTAGGTGCTTGGGATCAGTAAGTGTAGGCCGTCAAATAAGCATCAGTCACACAACAATTTCATTGAAATAAACCAGCACTGCCGACAAGACTGTTTCGACACAGTCACAAGCGAGAGTGTACCAATCGGCGGACAAAACAACGATATCGCAATAGACGAATCGCATATAGCGACAGGTACATTGAAGTTAACATATTCGGCTACTTGGCGGCTTTACTCAAGGGGGAAGTAAACTTTAGTGTCTCTGATAAAGCACTTTACAGGGTGGTACAAAAACGTACGGCCATACTTTCAGGAAACATTTCTCACACACAAATAAAGAAAATATGTTATGTGGACATGTGTCCGGAAACGCTTACTTTCCATGTTAGACCTCATTTTAGTTTCGTCAGTATGTACTGTACCTTCTTGATTCACCGCCAGTTGGCCCAATTGAAGGAAGGTAATGTTGACTTCAGTGCTTGTGTTGACATGCGACTCATTGCTCTACAGTACTAGCATCAAGCACATCAGTACGTAGCATTAACAGGTTACTGTTCATCACGAACGTGGTTTTCCAGTCAGTGCATCGTTTACAAATGCGGAGTTGGCAGATGCCCATTTGATGTATGGATTAGCGCGGGGCAATAGCCGTGGCGCGGTACGTTTGTATCGAGACAGATTTCCAGAACGAAGGTGTCCCGACAGGAAGACGTTCGAAGCAATTAATCGGCGTCTTAGGGAGCACGGAACATTCCAGCCTACGACTGGGGAAGACCTAGAACGACGAGGACACCTGCAATGGACGAGGCAATTCTTCGCGCAGTTGACGATAACCCTAATGTCAGCGTCAGAGGAGTTACTGCTGTACAAGGTAACGTTGACCACGTCACTGTATGGAGAGTGCTACGGGAGAACCAGTTGTTTCCGTACCATGTACAGCGTGTGCAGGCACTATCAGCAGCTGATTTGCCTCCACGAGTACTCTTCTGAGAATGGTTCATCCGACAATGTGTCAATCCTCATTTCAGTGCAAATGTTCTTTTTACGGATGAGTCTTCATTCCAACGTGATCAAATTGTAAATTTTCACAATCAACATGTATGGGCTGACGAGAATCCGCACGCAATTGTGCAATCACGTCATCAACACAGATTTTCTGTGAACGTTTGGGCAGGCATTGTTGGTGATGTCTTGATTGGGCCCCATGTTCTTCCACCTACGCTCAATGGAGCACGTTATCATGTTTTCATACGGGATACTCTACCTGTGCTGCTAGAACATGTGCCTTTACAAGTACGACACAACATGTGGTTCATGCACGATGGAGCTCCTGCACAGTTCAGTCGAAGTGTTCGCACGCTTCTCAACAACAGACTCGGTGACCGATGGATTGGTACAGGCGGACCAATTCCATGGCCTCCACGCTCTCCTGACCTCAACCCTCTTGACTTTCATTTATGGGGGCATTTGAAAGCTCTTGTCTACGCAACTCCGGTACCACATGTTCGTGCTCGTATTGTGGACGGCTGTGATACAATACGCCATTCTCCAGGGCTGCATCAGCGCATCAGGGATTCCATGCGACGGAGGGTGGATGCATGTATCCTCGCTAACGGGGGACATTTTGAACATTTCCTGTAACAAAGTGTTTGAAGTCACGCTGGTACGTTCTGTTGCTGTGTGTTTCCATTCCATGATTAATGTGATTTGGAGAGAAGTGATAAAATTAGCTCTAGCATGGAAAGTAAGCGTTTACGGACGCATATCCACATAACATATTTTCTTTATTTGTGTGTGAGGAATGTTTCCTGAAAGTTTGGCGGTACCTTTTTGTAACACCCTGTATATAAAAATAACAATATTCGCTGCGAACCGATCCGTTACCGCCCAACTGTTACGTGTGTAGCGACAGTGCCGCGAGTCCCCTGGTGTGCTTGTGAACTCTTGATCTCGCTGCCCTGTCCACGCTGGTGCAGTCCACTTGCACTCAACAACACATTCAGGGGACGCGTTTACGGTTAGACGGAGTGAAGCGGGAACTGGCAGTGCGGGTGCCAGCAGACGCAGACGGCGAGTTCTGAGATGGCGACATAGGACCTGCTGGCGAGTTTAGTGCGAGTATGCAATGCTCACTTCTCGTCTCTGGTCGTAAGCCCTGCATGGATAGCTCACCAGTTCCGCCTCGGCGGTCGTAGCTGTCGATCATTCTATATTCATGAAGAGGCAAAGTTAGTTCTCTTTGCTGATGATACAAGTATAGTAATCACACCTGAGAAAAAAGAATTAACTGATGAAATTGTCAATGCTGTCTTTCAGAAAATTACTAAGTGGTTTCTTGTAAACGGACTCTCACTGAATTTTGATAAGACACAGTACATACAGTTCTGTACAGTGAATGGTATGACGCCATTAATAAATATAGACCTTAATCAGAAGCATATAGCTAAGGTAGAATATTCCAAATTTTTAGGTATGTCCATTGATAGATTAAATTGGAAGAAACACATTGATGATCTGCTGAAACGTTTGAGTTCAGCTACTTATGCAATAAGGGTCATTGCAAATATTGGTGATAAACATCTTAGTAAATTAGCTTACTACGCCTATTTTCACTCATTGCTTTCATATGGCATCATATTTTGGGGTAATTCATCACTGAGGAATAAAGTATTTATTGCACAAAAGCGTGTAATCAGAATAATAGCTGGAGTCCACCCAAGATTATCCTGCAGACATTTATTTAAGGATCTAGGGATATTCACAGTAGCTTCTCAGTATATATACTCTCTTATGAAATTTGTTATTAACAACCAAACCCAATTCAAAAGTAATAGCAGTGTGCATAACTACAATACTAGGAGAAAGGACGATCTTCACTATTCAAGATTAAATCTAACTTTGGCACAGAAAGGGGTGAATTATACTGGCACTAAAGTCTTTGGTCACTTACCAAATAGTATCAAAAGTCTGACAGAAAACCAACAAGTATTTAAGACGAAATTAAAAGAATTTCTGAATGACAACTCCTTCTACTCCATAGAGGAATTTTTAGATATAAATGAAGAAAAAAAAAGAAAAAAAAGAAAAATATAAAAAAATTAAAAAATAAAAATAAAAAAAATAAAGAAAAACACAAAAAAATAAAGTTGTTATATTAGCTTAAGTATGTTGTTAAATTAACCTAATTATGTCATGTACTGAAAATTCGACTCGTTCCACATCATTACGAAATATCGTATTCATGATCCATGGAACTAGTATTAATCTAATCTAATCAGTCGACTGTTTACTTGCGTCCGCTGCATCCGGCTAGTTGCACATGACTATCGCTACTGCGCTACCTACTCAGCAAGGAATGATGACATCAACGACTAAATGTTCCACAGTTGTGGCTAGTACTTCAGGAACGGCGCGATGCGAGTGGCAGCCGCTCACACCTGGAAGTTCCGCATTTCCAGTTACGTTAGTCAGCTGCGCTGAGCACAGCGTTTACACGTCACGTGCAGTTCGCTCCGCCTCGCGTAGCGTCTGTTACACAGCTGTGTTACGCGGAAAGTCGTAGTCTTTACCCTTCCCCAAGTGTGTGAAAAAAAGTATGAACAACGACTTAAACCTATCCTATTCGGAGCCGCTGAAAGCGTGGCTCACCGTACACGCATCATTGGATCCGCCGGGTGCCCGTGAGGGCGTTATCGGCCTCTGTCGGAGAAGTGCATTTCTGTGAGTCGCTGGTGAAGTTGCTGTCGACCAATGATACCACACACGAAACAATAAAAAGCATACTGCAGACTTAGCGAAACGTTCATCCTCTTCTGAACGAGATCTGGACCGATGTTTATCCATTCCCAACGGGAAATGGAATAACATCTATAAAATTGGAAAAATTTTTGTGAAACTGGAATTAGAGAAGGACAGTGAGCGGCAAACAGCTCTTTGTATACAGATCTGGGCAAGTTCCTTGTTCAAGCTAATGAGACATCAATGTTTCCCCAGAACAGTGTATGATTGAGTGATCTACGAGTGTGCCGTTAGCTTTGAATTAACGTTAGCAACAGGTTGCCGTTTACCGACAGCCTAGTCCATGGCAAGTTCACAAATGGGGGTGTTTCTAACATTCTGACGTAAGTTCCATACTGTTGTTTACTACTTTATGCACAACAGCATGGAGAGGTGGGCTAGAGACTGGTGCTGCAGCCATCATCGTAGGGAACCTGGACAGGAACAGAAGTTATAATTAAATGTTTCCCTGAGACATTTAAATCTCTTGTTAATATCTACGATAATGATCGAAGCAGACGAAATGAATTAAAATTTGTACTGCGGCGTAGGCAGTTCGTGCAGGAATATTGACCATCAAACTGCGATGGTCTAATGGTTAGCATTTCTGCCTAGGAAGCAAGAAGACCCGGGTTCGAGTGCCCTCCCCAACACAAATATCAATTCACTATTCCTTTACATATTGTCACTACTACCAGGGCTCTCCGATATTGGCAAGGCCGGTCGGAGTGGCCGAGCGGTTCTAGGCACTACAGTATGGAACCGCGCGACCGCTACGGTCGCAGGTTCGAATCCTGCCTCGGGCATTGATGTGTGTGATGTCCTTATGTTAGTTAGGTTTAAGTAATTCCAAGTTCTAGGGGACTGATGACCACAGCAGTTAAGAAGTCCCATAGTGCTCAGAGCCATTTGAAACATTTTTTTATATTGGCAAGCAACCCAGCATTGGACGTAGTGGGACGTCCTTGCACCATTGGTGTTCTTATAGATCTTATAATTAAATGTTTCCCTGAGACATTTAAGTCTATTTTTATTATCCACGGAAATGATCGAAGCAGACGAAATGAATTAAAATTTGTGCTGCGGCCGGGACTCGAACCCGGGTCTTCTTGCTTGCTAGGCATAAATGCTAACCAATAGATCACCGCAGTATACGATGGTCAACATTGCTACACGAACTACCTAAGCTTAGATCCCCCCCAATACAAACTTCAATTCATTTTCCCCCTACATATTGTCACTACTGCCAGGGGTCTCCGATATTGGCAAGAAGAACCGAGTTAGAGTCCCGGCCGCAGCACAAATTTTAATTCATTTCGTCTGCTTCGATCGTTATCGTAGGAGTAGAAGTGATCAGCGATCACGCAGATACAGTAAACAGAAGTTAGCTTATAGACTTCTCCAAGCATCGTGGAAGAAACTTTAGAAAAGAACAAGCAGCAGTAAGGTCCAACTACGAAGCTATAGCATCGTGCAGTTTGAGGCTCCTGCTATTGATGCACCGGCGAACTGTCGAAGGCTGACCGAGACTGAAGACTGTCGAAGACTGCTACTGATACTGGGCCATATGGCCGCTGCTGGTCAACTTATATCGCGGCAGCAGAGGGCACTCGTAGTCGGAACCACTGAAGGCGTGGCCCATCTGGCGTGCATCACTGTATCTGCCAGGCTCCTGCGCGACCGCTGTCGGCGTCCGTCGGAAATGTGCGTTTCCGTGGCCACCTGTGAGGCGCCGGGGAGGGGGGGGGGGG
Source organism: Schistocerca americana (assembly GCF_021461395.2). Classification (NCBI taxonomy): domain Eukaryota; kingdom Metazoa; phylum Arthropoda; class Insecta; order Orthoptera; family Acrididae; genus Schistocerca; species Schistocerca americana. The sequence goes on from NC_060127.1 coordinate 43,029,297, forward strand.
GGGAGGGGAGGTAACGATCTATGATACCACACAGACTGAGCAATAAAGCTCGAATTATAGACTTAGGGAAACCATTATGCAACTCTGAACGAGATCCGGGCGAATTTTTAGCCATTCCCCTGGGGAAATGTAATAACATTTATAAAAATTGAAGTTAAACAGTATCTCGTCGGTAATGAGCGTTGGGTACTGTGAAGCACACATTAAATAGTCGGGGCACCTACCAACATGCTCATATGTAACGATACAGGCCATGTGAGTGCCCTAGACGGAAATTTCGAACATGTGATTCACTCCAGACGTAGTCAGGTGGGGTATAAGAACTCCGTCCCAGGGGAGAGGTGGCTTCAGGCAGGAAGGACATCCAGCCACTCAGAGTCATCAACACTGCTTCAGTACACATAAGAGACATGGGTCAAGGCAAGGAAGAAAGAAGAAGAAGAAAAAGCAGAAATTGGAAATTTGTGGTAAGGGCTTATGGATCCAAAATATAACTTAAACTAACTTACGCTAAGGACGACACACACCCATGCCCGAGGTAGGAATCGAACCTCCGACGGGGGAAGCTGCGCGGATCGTGATGAGACACCTGAGACCGCGCGGCTACACCCTGCGGCGAAGAAGAAGAAGGATGGGTCCAGAATGCCTTCTTTCCGAGATATGATTTTGGTTTCACTAGATGACTTCCTAACATTTGCTACAGATGATCCACTCCGATAGCTTAGCCGATATTCCACAGACACAGAATCTCATCAGAAGATTCTTGCGAGGGGTAGTGTCACAAGCCTTGTGGAAATGTAGAAATAAGGAACCTGCCCGTCATTCCCTGCCGACAGCACTTATTATTTCGTGCGAATAAAAAACAAGTTGTGTTTCAAAAGCACGATATTTTCTGAGTTCGTGGTGGTTGGGTGACAAAACATCGTCTTGCTCCAGCATCATTTCCGATATTATCTCGCCATGTCCTAATTCCTCGTCTTCCCACTCTTGCCTTCTGTAACCAAGTGAAGGAATAATTGTATTTCCTTTTCAATGAAGTCTTCTCCTTCTTCTTCTTCTTCTTCTTCTTCTTTTTCTTCTATTTCTTTGTCATCATCGTCTAGGCCTATGAAGGAGCACAGGGATCATATCTACTCTTCAGTAGAGATTTTATTCTGTTATTGGTCTAGGCTTCCACCCACTTGGTCCCTGGGGTCTTCTTATTGGTGAGGGACTGGGGAAATCTCCCGCAGGATGGCTTTCCAGAACCAAACATAGTCGTGTGTTTCCTTCAGTGGGATATCCAATAGTTCCTTACATGACTTCAACAAAGTGATCCACTTGTTCTTGGTGGCTTTCCTTCAACATGTCGCTACGAAGATCCTGTTGGTGAGTCGAAACTCATGTGGAAGGCCAGTCACATTTTCATTATCAGGCGTCGACTTCTCCTTTTTAGAGGTCGCCATTGTACCGGATTCTGTATGTTCCTTCTTCTCCTACAGGACCTAGCGTCCTTCTCAGGATCTCCATCTCCAGTTTCCTAAGAGGGCCCATCCTGGCCATTGCGAGGCACTCAGAGGCACACAGAACAGACGGCTATATTACCTAACTGTAGAGTAGGAGTTTGAAGCTCTTGGAGAGGATTCTGGACAGAGAGATACTTCTGTCCTTTCGGACCTGATGCACCTGTTGTCTACGGCTAGCCTCTCGCTTTGGTTTGCAGAAGTCACTCTCCGAAGTAATTAACAGCAGGAACTTTTCTTATGGCAGTGTCTTCCAGTTGGACTGTAAAGAGGGCTTCCTCGATGTTAGTCATGAATTCAGGCATCTGGGCGTTGATCTCCAAGCCGGTCTCAATTGATACACTGTAAATTCTCTATAGGTTGTAAAGAAGCGTCTTGTACACCGTTCCCTACTAAGGTGAGGTCATCAGCAAAAGCTATGCACACCACACTGACGTTACTTTGCCTTCAGTGCAGCTGCTGGTGATAGCATAGCTGTCCACTCTCTGCAACTTCCGTCTAGGGCGCAGCTGAAGAGAGATCATCGCCCTGTCCAACACCTGTAGTGATGGGGAAACTCTCGGATAGCCTACCTCCGAACTTCAGGGTGACCTGGATAAGTTTGAGGGTTCTCAACCAGGTCAAGTTCCCACAGTCATAATTCTGTCTTTTTTTAGCTGGTTTCCTGGCCCATTTCTTTTATTCCTGTCACCCCAAGTAATTCCCAGCATGTGTGTCTCCATTGCTGGTAGAGAAAACTACAGTTTTGTCGTTGGAAGTCCATATCCCAATGCCGAACTACAAAACTTCTCAAGTACAATGATTTTGATCTTCTGTTTTCAGATAGATTGGAACTTTGGTTTTGAAAACTCCGTCCTGCGGCCACTTCTTCATATAAGACTAGTGCTTGCACTCTGCGTCTTCATTTATTTGTTTCATATAGTCCAATCTCTCTCTTTTCCCATTGCTTTTGCCCTCTACACACTAGTACCATGAACGTTATTCCTTCATGTCTTAAAATATATCCTATCATCCCGAGTGTCTTGTCTCTTCTTCTTCTTTTTCTTCTTGTGTTTTTTATATGTTCCTTTCTTTGAAGATTTTGTCAAAACCTTCTCATTTCTTATCAGTCCGCGCGACCACATCTCAATCGCTTCGATTCTGTTCTTTTCCTGTTTTCCCATTCTGTGTCCCAAGTGTAAATCCTTAAAAATATCTTCCTCAAATTAATGCTGATGTTTGAGCCTAGTATACTACTTTTGGCCAAAAATGCAATCTTCGTCCGCACTTGTCTGTTTTATAGGCCCTCGTTGTTTCATCCAGCAAGTGCCGGTTTCCTTCCAAGGTAGCAGAATTTATGTACTTTGCTTACTTCGTGATCCTCAATTTTTGACTTAACTTTCTTGCTAATCTCATTTCTGCTACTCCTCATTGCTTTCATCATTCTTCAGTTTGGACGTGATCCACTGGGAGTGCCCATTAGATTGTTCTTTCCATTCAACACGCCGTGTAATTGTCCTTCACTTTTACTGAAGACAGAATAGTCGTCAGCGAAACTTATCATTGATATAATTTATATTTTGACTAAAGTTCAGTCTTGATCACACCATTTATGTTTCAATGATATATAATTTAATCTGGAGTTTTAATCCCGTTTCTGAATCTTTGTTTTATTCAGTGAATTTTATCCATAATGGATGTGGTTAAGAAACATGACTGTTCCTTTATAGGGTGGAGAATAATAACAGAGATCGCTGTTTAAATAAAAACAATTAATGGGCTGACGGTTTGTTGTACCGAACTGAAACAACTGCAAATTGATAAGCGACATGTTTTGTACAAAATAAATTAGATGTTGCGAGTACATATTTTTCTGAAGTTAGTAACATGTACCGTATCAAAAGTATAACGTGGACGTACCAGTAATTGTCACGGTGAATAACGTACAGTTAATGTGTAGAACTCGAAATTTTTTGTAAGAAAAATGTGATGAATGTAGTGTGGAAACGACATGGATACCCCAGCGGTATGGAAGTATTATAATTTTTTACAACAAATGTCGCTTACCAACTTCCAATTATTTAAGTCATCATCAATTATTTGTTTTTTATTTAGATCGTGATATCCATCATCGAGCACGGAAACATTTAATTGAATGTAAACCACTTGAAGTGGGCACAAGCCCGAAACAGGTCGTGCATGAAATAAAATCACCTTCTACTTTGACTGGTTGCAGTTATTATTCTACACGCTACTTTGTTTGACGCTGAAGAGCCAAAGAAATTGACACACCTGCCTAATATCGTGTAGGGCCCCCGCGAGCACGCAGAAGTGCCGCAACACGACGTGGCATGGACTCGACTGATGCCTGAAGTAGTGCTGGAGGGAACTGACTCCATGAATCCTACAGGGCTGGCAATAAATCCATAAGAATATGAGGGAGTGGGGATCTCTCCTGAACAGCATGTTGCAAGGCATCCCAGATATGCTCAATAATTTTCATGTCTGGGGAGTTTGGTGGGCAGCGGAAGTGTTTAAACTCAGAAGAGTGTTCCTGGAGCCTCTCTCTAGCAATTCTGGACGTGTGGGGTGTCGCATTGTCCTGCTGGAATCGCCCAAGTCCGTCGGAATGCACAGTGTACGTGAATGGACGCAGGTGATCAGACACGATGTTTACGTACGTGTCACCTGTATCGTATGAGGAGTCCCATATCACTCCACCTGCACACGCCCCACAGCATTACAGAGCTCCCACCAGCTTGAACAGTCCGCTGCTGACATGCGGATTCATGAAGTTGTCTCCATACCAGTACAAGCCAGTTCGCTCGGTACAATTTGAAACGACACTCGTCCGACCAGGCAACATGTTTCCAGTCAACAACAGTCCAATGTCGGCGTTGACGGGCCCAGGCTAGGCGTAAGGCTTTGTTTCGTGCAGTCGTCAAGGGTACATCATTGGGCGTTCGGCTCCGAAAGCCCATGCGATGATGTTTCGTTGATTCGTTCGCAAGCTGACACTTGTTGATGACCTAGCACTGAATTCAGCAGCAATTTGCGGAAGGGTTGCACTTCTCACGTTGAACGATTCTCTTCCGTCGTTCTTGGTCCCGTTCTTGCAGGATCTTTTTCCAACCGCAATGATGTCGAAGATTTGATGTTTTACCGTATTCCTGATATTCACGGTACCCTCGTGAAATGGTCGTACGGGAAAACCCCCACCTCATCGCTACCTCGGAGATGGTGTGTCCCATCGCTCGCGCGCCGACTGTAACACCACGTTCAAACTCACTTAAATCTTGGTAACCTGTCATTGTAGCAGGAGGAACCGATCTAAGAACTGAGCCAGACACTTGTTTATATAGGCGTTGCCGGCCGCAGCGCCGTATTCTGCAGGTTTACATATCTGTGTATTTGAATACGCATGCCTAAACGTTTCTTTGGCGCTTCAGTTTATTTCCCGTCAGTGCTTCTTCGATCTCTCAGATAACCCCTCAGCCAGAGGTCACACGGATTAAGATCAGGTGATGTAGACGGCCAGGCTGTAGAGAAATGACGGCTGATAATTCTAGGAGTTCCGAAATGCCTCTGCAGTAGCCACTTCACTGGCTGTGCAGTGTGCGCATGAGTGCCATCTTGTATAAAAATGATCCTACGCACACATCCACGCTGTTGAAGAGATGGAATTATTTTGGAATGCAGAAGACTCTCATAGCGTTTACCAGTGACGGTACAGGTAAAAGAAATCGAAAAAATACGGTCCTCCTATAAACGGTGCTGTCAACTTGCACCATACAGTCACATTCGCAGAGTAAAGTGGTGCCGTTTGATGTGCGCTCAGAATTTTTGTAGTTCTGTATTTGTATGTGTCCCTGGAGATAGAAATTGGCTTCGTCCGTCCATAAAATGTTCCAGGGCTACTGACTGTTCACCTGCATGTGAGCAAGAAATTCTAGAACCAACGTTTGTCTAGCTTGCAGGCCAGCAGGAAGCAACTCCAGAAGATGGGTAATTTTGTATGGATAGCAATACAGAATATTCTTTAAGATTTTATGCATCCTACTCCGAGGCATGTCCAACCTTCGGGCAGTTCCCCGTGCACTGCATGTCTGCACAGCACCTCTCGGCCCCTCCTGCACTGCTCCGGCCACATCTCCCACAGACGTCGGATCAACTGCTTCCCTCCCTCTGCCACACTGCACTTCGAAAGAAACTGTGTTGTTTAATTCTCTAATCATTTCGTCCAGACCCTTACCAAGTATCGGAAAATGCCTTGGTTCAAATGGCTCTGAGCACTATGGGACTTAACTTCTGAGGTCATCAGTCCGCTAGAGCTTAGAACTACTTAAACCTAACTAACCTAAGGACATCACACACATCCATGCCCGAGGCAGGATTCGAACCTGCGACCGTAGCGGTCGCGCGGTTCCAGAGTGTAGCACCTAGATTCGGACAATGCCTTGTTTCATACCCTTTAGTGTCCAGAACTACTGGCCCACAATCACCGCTCTTCTAACAGAGATGTGCCACTGGCACGTGGCTCTTCACGGAACCAGTCATTTTGGGCGACTAAGACGCAAACAGGGGAACAGCCGTGTGCCACATGTCTATTGGTTTGCATATTCTGACGCTTGCAGCGCCATCTATTGGTCGAATTTTCGTATTTTTTTGTTTAATTTTTTCTTGCTTTTTGTTCCATGCCGTTTCCCCCTGCGTCAATAGTATGCCGTTCAAAGTTGGCGTCATTCTGAACAGTAAAATTACCAAATATGCAGAAACCAGTCGCAAAATCATGTTTTGTTTATTCACTTTTGCAAATAGATTTCAAGTGATTAAGAGCCATCATCGGTGCTACAAGAATAAAAATAATTAACAACAGTGACCAAATGAATAAATGTACATAAAACAACGTAAACCAATTAAATGTATATAGACGCATTAACCCATTTAAAATGAACATACAAATTTACCTTGCAACCAATAAGTGCCCTAAGTAGTAACACTGTCTTAAGCAGAGGTCAAACATAAAGTGATACATCGAGCATTGACTATGACAACGAGAAACCATAAGGGGGCGCTGCAAAGCAAACCCGCCCTCTATGCGAAATGATACAGGTAAAATAAAAATGGGAAGAATAAGAAAGAGGTATGACATACAAAGTGAGGTAAAATATAATGATATAAAACTAAAATATTTACATGAAATGGATATATTGACAAAGATTTTGTCAATTTTTTTTTTCCTTTATTGTAATTTTCATCACCTGATACAGGCGGGCTGTCAGCAGCATAGTACGGTGCTCTTCAGCCTTAAGCGGAACAATAACAAGACATATGAGTGATACAGACACTACAGTAAAAACGGCGGGCAAAAAAAGGAGATTTAAAAAACAATAAACATGAAGCCGTTCACGCTGGACTCGAAAAAACAGGAAACACTTGGTGACATGGCGCACAGAACACGGATGACGGCGACAGCACACGTGAACAGTTGATGCGTGACGGTCACAGAACACTAAACACAAATCGAGGCACACACACGACACACAGATGGCGATGATCTCCAGCGCGCGAATGTTCACTGAGCGTGTACGAGTCCGGGGACCTGCCAAGAGAGGAGGTGGAGGAGGAGGAGGAGGAGGAAGGGGAGTGGGAGAGCGAGAGGGGAGAGCAGAGATGCCACGGTCAGGGGAGATAGGGGGGAGGGAGGAAGGGGGAGGGGAAGCCCGGGGGAAGAGGGGCAGAGGGAGGGGATGGGGGAAAAGGAAAGAGAAGGGATGGGAAGAGAAGGGAGGGAGGGTGCCTAAAGGAAAGGACACCGGAAGTGGGGGGTGGGGCAAGGTCAAAGCTGAGAAGAGGGGTAGATGGAGGGGAGGAGGACATCATCAGGGAGGGGGAGCTGGCGGAAACCACCTTGGGAGAGGGTAAGGAGGGTGGAGAGATGGAGACCGGGTGGGACGTGCGAATACAGGCGCGGCAGCGGGCGGGGGGATTTTGTCAACCACATAGTACAGTTATATAGGCCAAAAAGCGATTGTACAAATTAGTAAAAAGGAACAAATATAGAGGAGAAGCACACAATAGAAAAAAAAATTTATAAATTTTTTAAAATTTTTAAAAATTATTTATCATATTTTTATCCAAGAGCAAAAGTTACTCATAATGCCAAAACGTAAAACGGTGTTGCCATCCATCTAGCGTACAGTTAATGACATTCAGGAAGATCGAACTTTTCTCCGGCTGATGGCGCCTCATTGCTGAATGCACATGTGATGTAAACTAAGTTGAGATAAGGAAATTACGGACCCGAACGAAACAAACTTATTAACGAAACAAGGCCGAATTCAAAAATAAAGTGCTAGCACACTTCATACATGGAAAAATTAACACTGGCTCGATAGTATGAACTGAGAACTTGTAGGGGCTCTTACGGTGTGCCCGTATATCATGAGACATAAATCTAAACCATATGTTAATCAGTTGAAATCGATTTGCAAAAGTGAATATATAAAACATGATTTTGCGACTGGTTGCTGCATATTTGGTAATTTTATGGTTTACGGTCGCTGCACGACTTGGGAACCACATGGAGCCCACAATTCATTCTGAACGGTGTTTCTGTTCTCTACAGAGTATTGAAACTGAAACATTAATTATGGACACCTTGTACATTCCCATCTTTCTCTCTAGGGTACACCTGTTTACCCGTACCGTTTTATATTACCGTAGGTGCGACAAATCTTATGAAGCTCTCTTGCTTTTTATTACGTCTATCATCCACTATCAAGCGCAACGTCAGATCTGCCTCTCTGGTGCCTTTACCTTTACTGAAGCCGAACTGATCGTCATCTAACAAATCATCAATTTTCTTTTCCATTATGCTGTATATCGTTCTTCTAGTTAATTTAATTAGAGAGATTTCCTGATAATTCTAATATTTCTTCTTTAAAAAAACGAAATGGCTTGCAAAACCTAATATTAGTTCTGGAGTTTTCATATTAACAAGACTAGAAATCACTAACAACAATTTTGGATAACCTGGTCCAATACGAAAAGTATACAGGCCAAAAAAATAAAAAACGGTTAGCTCAACTGCTCAACAGAGACAGTTACAAGATGTGCGCTTTTGACAAAGGAAATACCACCGCAGAACACCTCGTAACGCGACAAAGGCTATTTTTCCTTTCCGAGTTGCGACTAAATCGTAAACATGCAAGTGTTTAACGTCACACGAGGCACTAACTGCGAACATCTCTCCGTTCCTGTGAATATCATCGTAACAAAGTGCACGAATTTATGGTCCTGTTTTTATCGCTACGTAGTGTAAGAGCTGATGATGTCTACACGAGTCGCAAAGTGAAAACTACCTTCGGCAGTCGTGAATGCGAATCGCATTCCACGCAAATGAGATCACCGCGCCATATAAAATATAATCCTCTGTTAAAGGTGACCGTTCTAGGTGTGAGGCACTTCTACGTACGTGATATGTCAGGTGGACCGGCCGGTGGAATCTCTCTGCGTGGCTTCCGAAGTCACGTCATCTATGGCGCCGACTAGTAAACAAAAATATGTTCACCGAATGTGAGATCAGGAGGGTACCTCAAGAAAATAGGACAGCGCAAAGTGTAAGAACACTAGCAAAAATTGTTTTTGGAAAGAAATGTTTTATGAAATGATTTGTCTAAAAGTAAGAAATAAAATGGGTTAGAGGAGCATTTCAATGATACTCGAAATCATGTACAAAGAATGACGGACCGATTGATAATTTCATGTTAAACGTTTAACTTTTTTAAAGACTACTAGAGATTCTCAGTCTGCCCTTCGTTTGTTGTACGTGATTTCGAGCATCATTCAAAGGTGCGGCAAACGTTTCTCTAATCTGTGTTACTCCTTACATTTAAACGAATCATTACACGAACAGAAAAAGTTCTGAACAGTTTAGAAGTTACCTTCCCTCGAGACATATACACTATTTCTAAAGCCGGCCGGGGTGGCGAGCGGTTCTAGGTGCTACAGTCTGGAACCGCGCGCCAGCTACGGTCGCAGGTTCGAATCCTACCTCTGGCATGGATGTGTGTCATGTCCTTCTGTTAGTTAGGTTTAATTAGTTCTAAGTTCTAGGGGACTGATGACCTTAGAAGTTAAGTCCCATAGGGCTCAGAGACATTTGAACCATTTTGAACTATTTCTAACTTGACTTATTGTATTAAACATTTAACGTAGGATCACACCTCTTAATGAGTAGATTTTTCTTTCAGTAAACCTGTCCTCAGACAGGTTTCAACTGGACGTCCACCATATCTTTCTGTCCTGAGCATCTGCCTTCATTTGATTCCAACTTTTTCCTCTCTTCACGTCAGTTGACACTCCAAACCTTCTTCATCCTGTTCCTCTCTGTCCTTCTACTTTCCCCTCCACTATATTTCTGTAGCAGACAATTCCTTCATAATACGTGTCTCAGATGCTTTCTTCTTCAGTATCATCCTCATCAAGTTCCTCTCCTCTCCTAAACTGCTCAGCACCTCCTCATTTCTCATTCTGTTGAACCACAAAAATCTACATGTTCAGTAAATTACAGTAGCAGAACGATAATACTTTTATTGGACTTTTCAAAAATACAAAGGACGGGAAATGCGCGCTCTTTCGTTCAGTTGCGCTTAAGACTACTCAAAACACGCCCTTAGAGTACCAAATGTCACAAATGACCGCAATATCACCCTCAAATTAGGAGCACTGTTCGTATCACTCGACCCAGTCCCCTGGAAGCTCCAAAATCTATGCTCTCTACTCACAGCTTTCAGTCTTTTCCTCAAAGCAGACTCGTTAGTACCAAATGCAGCGGCAACTTTTGTTTCTTTCCTCCATTTTCAATTCGTTGTCTGGCCTCTTTGAGCACCTCTTCGGTTTCGATGAGTTTCCTACCTAATTTTCGTTCTTAATTTGAAGTCATTCAGAAACAAAACCTATTCTTCGCACTCCACAGCGCGCTCAAGAGGTACAAATTTACAGTTGTGCCCTAAAGAGAGACCGAGCGAGGTGGCGCAGTGGTTAGCACACTAAACTCGCATTCGGGAGAGCGACGGTTGAAACCCGCGTCCGGCCATCCTGATCTAGGTTTTCCTTGATGGCCATGATCGTGTGCGGAGACCCGTCGTGAGCGATACCTGACAAATGCTCTCCAGGGAATCGACATTCCAAGGCTCTGTGATGTTGTGAAGAGGCTTCTTTGTTGATAGCCATACAGATCTTGTCATTGTCCACGGTCTCCCTGCCACAATACATCGAACAGATCTTGATGGAGCATGTGGTGAACGCTGCCTACTGTCGTATACCTAACTCCCTTCTAATATCAGGACCGGCGTTCTACATCTACATGTACATCATACTCCGAAAGCATGGTGTGTGGCGGAGGGCACTTTCGGTACCACTATCTGATCCCTCCAACCCAGTTCCACTAACGAATAGTGTGTGGGAAGAATGATTGTCGGTAAGCCTCTGTATTGTCCCTAATTTCTCGAATTTTCTCTTCGTGGTCAATACGCGGGATGTATGTGGGGAGAAGTAACATTCTATCCGACTCCTCCTGAAAAGTGCTGTCCCGAAATTTCAGTAGTAAATCTCTCCGTGATGCACAACGCCTCTCTTGTAACGTCTGCCAGTGAAGTTCGTTTAGAATCTCGGTAACGCTCTCTCTCCAGCTAAACGATCCCGTGACGAAACGCGCCGCTCTTCTTTGGATCTTCTCTATCAGTCCTACCTGATAGGGATCCCAGACAGATGAACAGTACTCAAGAATCGGTCGATACCTTGTAAGCCACTTCCTTCGTGGATGAGTTACATTTTCTTAAGATTCTTGCGATGAATCTGTCTTGTGTCTGCTTTTCCCACACTCTGTTTTATATGGTCATTCCACTTAAGGTCGCTCTGGCTAGTTACGCCTAGATATTTTACGGCAGACGCTATCTCCAGCTGTTTGTCACCAATAGTGTAGCTGTAGAGTAGTGGATTTCTTTTCCTATATATATGATATATGACACATTTACGTTCAGGGTCAACTGCCAGAGTCTGCACCATTCATCGATTCTCTGCAGGTCGTTCTGCAAATTCTTACCATCATCTAGCGTCGCTACTTTAGTATAGACAACTGCATCATCTGGGAATAGCCTTAAAGAGCATCCGACGCTTTCTGCTATATCGTTTATACAGTATATATTGTAAACAGCAACGGTCCTATCACACTTCCCTGTGGTACTCCGGATATTACCTTTACATCTGTCAATTTAGTTCCGTAAAGAGCGATGTGTTGAGTTCTATCTGCAAGAAAGTCTTGAATCCAATGGCAGGTCTGCTTCGATACTCGGTAAGCTCGTATTTTTTTCATTAAACGGCAATGCAGGACGGTGTCAAATGCCTTAGCGAATTGTAGGCTGGCCCAGCAGGTATGTCATGAATCTTGGACATTGATGTAACGGAACGGCCAGCAGTGAGTCCCGACCTAAACCCGATCGTGCCTGTATGGGACACGTTTGACAGATGTCTTCGTGGTCGTCCTGTTCCAACACAGACTGTACAAGAACTCTTATTGAATAATGGAAACGGATGCCACAGGGTGACAACGGTAGGCGTCAGACAATGATAGACGCTCCCGGAGGGCATATCGTTTACTGAAAGTGTCAGTGAAATGCACCCAGGATAACTGGATGAATGATTGTTACCACTTTGTTTTCGACGCGCGTCGAACATTACCGTTGTAAACTAACGAGGATGTAATGATGTTTTGTTGTGAAACGAATTTTTGAAAGATAAAGGTCTAAATAGGTAACATAACCAGTCCACAATTACTGCTCAGTGGAGTACGGCAGACGTTCAAAGTCGCATATAGCCTTAATTCCTTTGAACAGTTTATAAGTACAATCAGTGTCATTAATCAATTAAACGTCCGCTCACAAAGATGACAGCACTTTGTATGGCAATTACAACTTCGAGGTAGCTGAGGATGGCAGCAATTTAAGACACAGCACAGTTGTCACGAAGTGTTCCGAATGATGTCGACATTTAACGATCAGTACTTACGGATCGGCGGCCAACTTACCGCGTATTTGTTACAGCTACTCTACTGGGGGCTCATAACACACTAATTTATATGCCGCGCGGGGTAGCCGCGCGGTCTGAGGCGCTGTGAAACGGTTCGCGCGGCTCACCCCGTCGGATGTTCGAGTCCTCCCTCGGTCATGGGTGTGTGTGTTGTCCTTAGTGTAAGTTAGTTTAATTGAGATTAAGTAGTGTGCAAGTCTAGGGACTGATGACCTCTGCAGTTTGCTCCCACAGGTACCTACCACCACCGCGGCCACTGCTTTATGCATGTTACCACTTAATATTAACGTCGGTAGATATCCGGGCCGAGGTCTCACCCCACAGTTTCAGTCTCGGTTCCTGAGCAAAAAATTTTAATGACCACTGCTCCAGCACAACCTCCAAGTCTCGCGGTCGTCGATTTTTTCAATTTTTATTTTCTGTTTATTTCCTTTTTTTCCTTCTTCTTCTTCTTCTTCTTCTTCTTCTAATTCCCAGCAAGGCTTAGGTCTTAGTGATAAATTCCGATTTCATAGAATTTATTACCCTCTTTTTTGTGTTTTCTCACCCTTCTACTTCCAGCTGGCTTTTACCTATTCGCTGCGTTTGGTTGTATTCTTCCACTCTTACGTTCCAAATAGCTTGTCCTCTTCTTAATGTAGTCGTATTTTATTCTGTAGATTATACAACGTGTACAACTTTGCTTCCGCCGTTTTTTACCCAACATTTGAGGCTTTAATGAAACAATTTGGTTACTCATGTATCATTCAAAGTATTTTCCATCACTGGACATCTTTCCGGCAGTGTACGAATCCCGCGTCGAAAAAATTGTACAGCTTTTGAAGCGATCCAAAAATCGATCCAATTTTTGACTTCTTCATGAGATCGGAAGTGTTAGTCGGCCAGGTCATTCGCCATTGATCTAAACAGGTGATAGTCAGAGGGAGCAATGTCTGGAGAATACGGCGGGTGGGGTAGGACTTCCCATTTTAACGTTTCCAAGTACGTTTTGACCTCTTTTGCAACGTGGGGTCGAGCGTTGTCGTGCTGCAAAATCACTTTATCGTGCCTCTCGCAGTATTGCGGCCGTTTGTCTTTTAATGCTCTGCTCAAACGCAATAAATGCGTTCGGTAACGAGCACCTGTGATTGTTTCACTTGGTTTTAACACCTCATGGAACACGACGCCGAGCTGGTCCCACCAAATGCAGTGCATTATCTTGGAGCCGTGAACATTCGGTTTAGCCGTCGACGTGGAAGCATGCCGGGATATCCCCATGATTTTTTGCGTTTAGGGTTATCGTAATGAACCCATTTCCCTGCCCGGTTACAAAGCGATGCAGAAATCACTTCCGTTTTTGCCTCTGAATCAACTGTTCACAAACACACAAACGCCGTCCAATGTCTCTTGGTTTCAGCTCACACAGGACCCAAGTTCCTTCTTTCTGGATGATGCCCATATCCTTGAGGCGTTTTGAAATGGCTTCCTGTGACACTCCCACAAATCGTGCAATTCTTCAAGAGTTTGATGCGAGTCTTCACTCAGCAATGTTTCCAATTCTGCATCTTCGAAAACACTCTCTGTTCCACCACTATGCCGGTGTACGACGTTAAAATCACCGTTCTTCAAGCGTTGAAACGTGACACGTTCGCTAATAGCCTCCTTACCATACGTACTTGAGAGCATTCGATGAGACTCAGCCGCTGTTTTCTTCATATTGAAACAAAACAGTAGCACCTCTCGCCAATGACGAGAATTAGGCTCGTAAACTGACATATTCAATCAAGAACAACTTTATGGTGCCGACACAAATCGACTAATGTATGAATGAGGTTATGTTGACCGAGGTCCAAGCTAACGGCCTGACGTCTGCAAACTGTTCCTTTCGACCGCTACTTAACGTTGTCGACACCTATCGGCAAACGGCGGAAGAAAAGTTGTACACCTTGTACATTTGCAACTATTCTGTAACCTCTTCTTTTCTAAATCAAATTTGTTTAGAACATCCTTTTACAGACCTTAGAATTTTCATTTCATCTGCTTTCACGCTGCTTTTATCCCTCTCTCTTATTTTGCAGTCTGGAGACAGCCATCACTTTATTCAATTTGAGGTGGGCGTCCATCCAGGTTTTGTTTCATAATGTTGTGCTTATGGTGCCACATATCATTTGGAATTTATTTAATTTTCTCTGTTATTGCCAAAAGATGTATTTTAACAAAGGTATGTAAAGCTAGACTTTTCAGTTAGTTGATTACTGATCATTATTTTGACCCTTATGGGATCTCTTCCTAGGAAAAACATCAGGTTTGTTTTGTTTATGGTAATTTGTAGATTATATTGAGTTGCGCGCATCTGCAAGTCATGTAGCGCTCTCTACAATCCATCTTCTGTTTTACATACACTACTGGCCATTAAAATTGGTACACCAAGAACAAATGCAGATGATAAATGACTATTCATTGGACAAATATATTATACTAGAACTGACATGTGATAACATTTTCACGCAATTTGGGTGCATAGATCCTGAGAAATCAATACCCAGAACAACCACCTCTGGCCGTAATAACGGCCTTGATACGCCTGGGCATTGAGTCAGAGCTTGGATGGCGTGTACAGGTACAGCTGCCCATGCAACTTCAACACGATACCACAGTTCATCAAGAGTAGTGACTGGCGTATTGTGACGATCCAGTTGCTCGGCCACCATTGACCAGACGTTTTTAATTGGTGAGAGATCTGGAGAATGTGCTAGCCAGGGCAGCGTCGAACATTTTCTGTATCCATAAAGGCCCGTACAGGACCTACAACATGCGGTCGTGCATTAAACTGCTGAAATGTACGGTTTCGCAGGGATCGAATGAAGGGTAGAGCCAGGGGTGGTAACACATCTGAAATGTAGCGTCCACTGTTCAAAGTGCCGTCAATGCGAACAAGAGGTGACCGAGACGTGTAACCAATGGCTCCCCATACCATCACGCCGGGTGACAGGCCAGTATGGCGATGACGAATACACGCTTCCAATGTGCGTTCACCGCGATGTCGCGAAACACGGATGCGACCATCATGATGCTGTAAACAGAACCTGGATTCATCCGAAAAAATTACGTTGTGTCATTCGTGCACCCAGGTTCGTCGTTGAGTACGCCATCACAGGCGCTCTTGTCTGTGATGCAGCGTCAAGGGTAACCGCAGCCACGGTCTCCGAGCTGATAGTGCATGCTGCTGCAAACGTCGTCGAACTGTTCGTGCAGATGGTTGTTGTCTTGCAAACGTCCCCATCTGTTGACTCAGGGATCGAGACGTGGCTGCACGATCACTTACAGCCATGCGGATACGATGCCTGTCACCTCGACTGCTAGTGATACGAGGCCGTTGGGATGCAGCACGGCGTTCCGTATTACTCTCCTGAACGCACCGATTCCATATTCTGGTAACAGTCGTTGGATCTCGACTAACGCGAGCTGCAATGTCGCGATACGATAAACCGCAATCGCAATAGGCTACAATCCGACCTTTATCAAAGTCGAAAACGTGATGGTACGCATTTGTCCTCCTGACACGAGGCATCACAACAACGTTTCACCAGGCAACGCCGGTCAACTGCTGTTTATGTATGAGAAATCGGTTGGAAACTTTCCTCATGTGAACACGTTGTAGGTGTCGCCTTCGGCGCCAGCCTTGTGTGAATGCTTTGAAAAGCTAATCACTTGCGTGTCACAGCATGTTGTTCCTGTGGGTTAAATTTCGTGTCTTCGTGGTGTAGCAATTTTAATGGCCAGTAGTGTATTACAACAAATGTATGTAAAGCTGGACTTTTTCAGTTAGTTGGTCATTATTTTGATTGTTACGGAGTCTCTTCCTACGAAAAACATCAGCTTTGTTTTGTTTATGGTAACTTGTAGATTGTATTGAGTTGAGCGCATCTGCAAGTCACGTAACGCTGTCTGCACTCCGTTTTAGCTATAAGCAACAGGTTATTTGCAAATAGCAGAGTCTTAAGAAATTCGCTTTGTCCTAAGTTACTACTTCGTGTTGGCAGCGTATCAGCTACATACGAATGGTGACGTATAATTACGCACCATCGGGAAAAAAAGCCAACAGTTCGCAGGAGGGTTTCTGTAAAGTTTGTAAGGTAGGAGACGAGATACAGGCAGAAGTAAAGCTGTGAGGACGGGTCGTGAGTCGTGCTTGGGTAGCTCAGTTGGTAGACCACTTGCCCGCAAAAGACAAAGGTCCCGAGTTCGAGTCTAGCTCCGCACACAGTTTTAATCTGGCAGGAAGTTTCAGTGAGAAGGAGTTGCGCGAGATAAACGATAGGCGTGTTTCTACAACTGAAGGATGACATCTGCTAAAATTTCGCACCAGTCGCCTAAGAGTGACGCTAGTAGCGCCACTATGAGAACGCTGGACGGGTTTTCCTTAAATACACGCTGTAACGGTCGTGAGCGTCAGTTATCTTTGAGATTGGATGTGGTGAACTGACGTTAGTCAAGCATGCCTTTAAGGCGACTTAGATGAGGGGCGCTATGTCCGAACGGTTCTAGGCGCTTCGGTCAGGAACCGCGCTGCTGCTACGGTCGCAGGTTGGAATCCTGCCTCGGGCATGGCTGTGTGTGATGTCGTTAGATTAGGTAGGTTTAAGCAGTTCTAAGCCTAAGGGACTGATGACCTCAGATGTTAAGTCCCGTAGTGCTTAGAGCCACTTGAACGACGAAGACGCCATTATGAACAGCTCACTTGGTTTGAACGAGGTCGTGTGATAAGGCTGCTGTTGCTTCCGCGATATTGCAGTAAGTCTTGGCAGTAATATTTTTTTTTTTTTTTTTAGTCATCGGTCTACTGACTGGTTTGATGCGGCCCGCCACGAATTCCTTTCCTGTGCTAACCTCTTCGTCTCAGAGTAGCACTTGCAACCTACGTCCTCAATTATTTGCTTGACGTATTCCAATCTCTGTCTTCCTCTACAGTTTTTGCTCTCTACAGCTCCCTCTAGTACCATGGAAGTCATTCCCTCATGTCTTAGCAGATGTCCTATCATCCTGTCCCTTCTCCTTATCAGTGTTTTACACATATTCCTTTCCTCTCCGATTCTGCGTAGAACCTCCTCATTCCTTACCTTATCAGTCCACCTAATTTCCAACATTCGTCTATAGCACCACATCTCAAATGCTTCGATTCTCTTCTGTTCCGGTTTTCCCACAGTCCATGTTTCACTACCATACGTACATCCTCAGAAATTTCTTCCTCAAATTAAGGCCGGTATTTGATATTAGTAGACTTCTCTTGGCCAGAAATGCCTTTTTTGTCATAGCGAGTCTGCTTTTGATGTCCTCCTTGCTCCGTCCGTCATTGGTTATTTTACTGCCTAGGTAGCAGAAATCCTTAACTTCATTGACTTCGTGACCATCAATCCTGATGTTAAGTTTCTCGCTGTTCTCATTTCTACTACTTCTCATTACCTTCGTCTTTCTCCAATTTACTCTCAAACCATACTGTGTACTCATTAGACTGTTCATTCCGTTCAGCAGATCATTTAATTCTTCTTCACTTTCACTCAGGATAGCAATGTCATCAGCGAATCGTATCATTGATATCCTTTCACCTTGTATTTTAATTCCACTCCTGAAACTTTCTTTTATTTCCATCATTGCTTCCTCGATGTACAGATTGAAGAGTAGGGGCGAAAGGCTACAGCCTTGTCTTACACCCTTCTTAATACGAGCACTTCGTTCTTGATCGTCCACTCTTATTATTCCCTCTTGGTTGTTGTACATATTGTATATGACCCGTCTCTCCCTATAGCTTACCCCTACTTTTTTCAGAATCTCGAACAGCTTGCACCATTTTATATTGTCGAACGCTTTTTCCAGGTCGACAAATCCTATGAAAGTGTCTTGATTTTTCTTTAGCCTTGCTTCCTTTATTAGCCGTAACGTCAGAATTGCCTCTCTCGTCTCTTTACTTTTCCTCAAGACAAACTGATCGTCACCTAGCGCATTCTCAATTTTCTTTTCCATTCTTCTGTATATTATCCTTGTAAGCAGCTTCGATGCATGAGCTGTTAAGCTGATTGTGCGATAATTCTCGCACTTGTCAGCTCTTGCCGTCTTCGGAATTGTGTGGATGATGCTTTTCCGAAAGTCAGATGGTATATCGCCAGACTCATATATTCTACACACCAACGTGAATAGTCGTTTTGTTGCCACTTCCCCCAATCATTTTAGAAATTCTGATGGAATGTTATCTATCCCTTCTGCCTTATTTGATCGTAAGTCCTCCAAAGCTCTTTTAAATTCCGATTCCAATACTGGATCCCCTATCTCTTCTAAATCGACTCCTCTTTCTTCTTCTATCACATCAGACAAATCTTCACCCTCACAGAGGCTTTCAATGTATTCTTTCCACCTATCTGCTCTCTCCTCTGCATTTAACAGTGGAATTCCCGTTGCACTCTTAATGTTACCAACGTTGCTTTTAATGTCACCAAAGGTTGTTTTGACTGTCCTGTATGCTGAGTCTTTCCTTCCGACAATCATATCTTTTTCGATGTCTTCACATTTTTCCTGCAGCCATTTCGTCTTAGCTTCCCTGCACTTCCTATTTATTTCATTCCTCAGCGACTTGTATATCTGTATTCCTGATTTTCCCGGAACATGTTTGTACTTCCTCCTTTCATCAATCAACTGAAGTATTTCTTCTGTTACCCATGGTTTCTTCACAGCTACCTTCTTTGTACCTATGTTTTTCTTCCCAACTTCTGTGATGGCCCTTTTTAGAGATGTCCATTCCTCTTCAACTGTACTGCCTACTGCGCTATTCCTTATTGCTGTATCTATAGCGTTAGAGAACTTGAAACGTATCTCGTCATTCCTTAGTACTTCCGTATCCCACTTCTTTGCGTATTGATTCTTCCTGACTAATGTCTTGAACTTCAGCCGACTCTTCATCACTACTATATTGTGATCTGAGTCTATATCTGCTCCTGGGTACGCCTTACAATCCAGTATCTGATTTCGGAATCTCTGTCTGACCATGATGTAATCTAATTGAAATCTTCCCGTATCTCCCGGCCTTTTCCAAGTATACCTCCTCCTCTTGTGATTCTTGAACAGGGTATTCGCTATTACTAGCTGAAACTTGTTACAGAACTCAATTAGTCTTTCTCCTCTTTCATTCCTAGTCCCAAGCCCATATTCTCCTGTAACCTTTTCTTCTACTCCTTCCCCTACAACTGCATTCCAGTCGCCCATGACTATTAGATTTTCGTCCCCCTTTACATACTGCATTACCCTTTCAATATCCTCATACACTTTCTCTATCTGTTCATCTTCAGCTTGCGACGTCAGCATGTATACCTGAACTATCGTTGTCGGTGTTGGTCTGCTGTCGATTCTGATTAGAACAACCCAGTCACTGAACTGTTCACAATAACACACCCTCTTCCTATTCATAACGAATCCTACACCTGTTATACCATTTTCTGCTGCTGTTGATATTACCCGGTACTCATCTGACCAGAAATCCTTGTCTTCCTTCCACTTCACTGACCCCTACTATATCTAGATTGAGCCCTTGCATTTCCCTTTTCAGATTTTCTAGTTTCCCTACCACGTTTAAGCTTCTGACATTCCACGCCCTGACTCCTAGCACGTTATCCTTTCGATGATTATTCAATCTTTTTCTCATAGTAACGTCCCCCTTGGCAGTCCCCTCCCGGAGATCCGAGCCGGGGACTATTCCGAAATCTTTTGCCAATGGAGAGATCATCATGACACTTCTTGAATTACAGGCCACATGTCCTGTGGATACACGTTACGTGTCTTTAATGCAGTGGTTTCCATTGCCTTCTGCATCCTCATGTCGTTGATCATTGCTGATTCTTCCACCTTTAGGGGCAATTTCCCACCCCTAGGACAAGAGAGTGCCCTGAACCTCTATCCGCTCCTCCTCCCTCTTTGACAAGGCCGTTGGCAGAATAAGGCTGACTTCTTATGCCGGAAGTCTTCGGCCGCCAATGCTGATTATATATCAAAATTTAGGCAGTGGTATGGATCGAACCCGGGACCGAAGACTTTTTGATTATGAATCAAAGACGCTACCCCTAGACCACGCAACACCCAGTCCGTGAGCGGAGATAATCTCCCGACCCGGCCCTTAGGATTGACATCCTGTCGCGCTGACCGCTCAGCTACCGGGGACGGGCAGTAAGACCATCGTGTTCGGCGTATGCCTCTGGGTCGTCGTACAGCGTCTTCGGCTGCAGTTTGAGCAGTGGCAACACAGACACAGCGAACTATTACATGTCAGTGGAGGGCGGGGTGGAGGTCTGATGCGTTTGCTCATGCAAGCCAGTTCTGGCTCTATGCCGATAATACGGAGAGTTCAAAAAGTCTCTCCGCAGTGCCGTATCATAGTTAGCCGCGCGTGCCGTATGCCGCAATGAATATACCGAAATGAAACTCAGTGAGATATAAGTTATTAATTTATTGAATAGTCATTTTTAGTTACAAATTTACAGCTTACATGTTGAAACTGTCCCCCCTGTTGTTGAATACACAATTCAATTCGTCTAATCACGTAGCATTCTTCTGTAACAGAAGTAGTGAAAGTGGATATTGCACTTTTCAGTTCATCGATGGATTTTGGACGATTTTTACAGAAAGTTGCTTTCGCTGCACCCCAGAAGAAAAAGTCGGGTGGTGCTAGGTCAGGCAATTGTGGAGGGCAAAGTCCCTATGAAATTATGCGATCACCAAAAACATCAGCAAGCAGTGACATTGAAACACGATCTATATGCGAAGTTGGACCATATTGTTGAAAATAACCGTTCAGTATTTCACTCAACACACGTTCTCCTACGAATGAGTACAGAATATCACTCCAGTATCTTCGTGCGTTTATTGTTTCGTTAAAAATATGGGACCCACAATCCGACATGTAGAAATTGCAACCCAAACTCCTATTTTCACAGAATGAAGTGGTTCCTCATGAATACAAAATGGATTTGCAGTACTCCACGTACGAGAATTTTGCGAGTTCGTGTACCCGTATAAATGAACACACGCCTGATCAGTGAAAAACGTTTCATTAAGAATATCGCTTCCATTTTGTTGAACGAAATTTTTTAACCATTGATAATAATGCAGTCTCTTGCCATGCACAGTATTTTTAGTTGTTGCACGACTGTCACTTTGTATGGGAAAAGTTCTAATTTTTTCCTTACAGCTGTGTGGGCTGTTCCCACACCAACATCGATTTCCTGGGCGAGTTTTCTTACTGACTTCTCCGGAACATAGGAAATAAACTTAAACGTTCAAGACAACACGTAACGACACACACCAACGATACTAATGACACTGGCTGAGATAAACGAAACAGTGGAATGTTGGGAGAGTCCACTTGAAGGGAAGTAACACAGGCAGGCGAACAATCATACGGCATGCACGGCTAACAATCATATGGCACTGCGGAGAGACTTTTTGAGCACCCCGTAGTGCGGCTAACAATCATACTGCACTGCGGAGAGACTTTTTGAAAACCCCGTAGTGCGGCTAACAATCATACGGCACTGCAGAGGGACTTTTTGAACACCCCATAGTGCAGGTAACAATCATACGGCACTGCGGAGAGACTTTTTGAACACCCCGTAGTGCGGCTAACAATCATACGGCACTGCGGAGAGACTTTTTGAACACCCCATAGTAGTGTGTTGGTTAGAAGGAGTCCAGTTGAGGGCCTGCAACCAACCCATGGATCTACACCTGGAGTGCGATTTCGTATGACAGCAGGAGCAAGCCTCGTGGTTATCCTATGCACCTCACTGCAAATTTGTACGTCAGTCTGGTGAACCGACCTCTTGCGCTGCCACTCATAAACGATAGTCCAGGGGTGTTTTCCAACAGGATAATGCTAACCCACATACCTCTGTTGTAACCCAATATCCTCTACAGAGTGTCGACATGTTGCCTTGGCCACCTCGACCACCCCATCTGTCGCCAATCAAGCATGTATGGGACATCACCGGAATACAACTCCAGTGTCATTCACGAACAGCATTAACCGTCACTGCAATGACTGACTAAGTGCAACAAGAATGGAACTCCATCCCACAAACTGACATCAGGCACCCGTAGAACACAATGCATGCATGTTTGCATGCTTACATTCGACTTTCTGGACTGGTTATTAACGTACCAGCATTTCACAATTACAATGGCTTTTCTCACAAATTAACTTGTGAAGTTTCAAAGTCAATCACTTAAGTGAATGTATTCCGAAATTTCATCACTCTGCCTAAATTACTTCTTGATATCGTGATTTTTTCCGTCAGTATGTTTATTAAAAAGGGTCAGAGAAAAGCTGCATGCTTGTCTTACTCCTTGATTTGTAGTTAATACCTACTGCTCTCTTCTTGTTTGCAGAACTACCTGTGTGCTCAAATACAGATGATAAATAATAAATATTTCTTAGGTTGTAAATAAAAATTTATGAATACCACTCGTATGGAAGAAAACGACCCGCCAGGTTAGCCGCGACTGCTAATGTGCTGCTTCCTGGACTCGAGTAGGCGCGCTGGCCCCGGATCGAATCCGCCCGACGGCTTAACGACGGAGGCAGGTGTGCCGGACAGCCTGGATGTTGTTTTTATGCGGTTTTCCACATCCCATTAGGTGAATACCGGGCTGGTCCCCATGTCCCGCCTCAGTTACACGGCTCGCAGATATCTGAACACATTCGCACTATTCCATGGATTACACTAGATACAGACAGTTGGGGTACACTAATTCCATCCCGGGGGGTACGGGGTGACAGCAGGAAGGGCATCCGGCCACCCCTTCAATTAAGCTTCCCAAATCCGATTAACCATGCCGACCCTGCGTCATTGCGGGAAAAAGGCACAAACAGAAGACTTGTACGATGGAAAACGATGGAGACACGCATCAAACCAATCTACAGATTCGTTACTTAAAAAAAGAAACAAAATAAAATGAAACAGCAGAAAGATAGTCTCTGTAATAAAAATTAAGATGTGATTATTGAAGAATGTCAGAACGAGAAATAAAGAGAACAGGATAAATGAAAAATGTTGGCGGTGAAAGTCCAGTGCGCTTACCCAATACAATACTTCAGACGTTGTGTAACCAGTGGAGAGGCGAGATGCAATATTTCGGCCTGAACACTTAATTTATCGCCCCGAGAACGAAGCCACTTAACGAAATAAGACGCGCTGACTCAGAAAGAGAACCGAGGAAGTGATGCCCGTGTAACGTGGCAGCAGTGTTTCGCCGACTTGCGTGATGGATCGCCGTATTAACATTTCGCTGTATGACTAATTCCTTGGATGTCCGCCAGGGCACAGCATGAAGTTCGTTCGTGAGTTCCCCAGTCGTGTTACACGCCTGTTGGAGAGAATACAGGTATGTGAGAAGCGAATTCGTGAACGTAGCGGACGTGGTGGAATGTTCCCACAGCCACCACGGAGCTTTAAGTATGCCTGGCAGCTGTTCCGAAACCACTCGCATTTATTTCGTGGATGGTCTCAATTACTTCGGAAGTTTCTGGAAATGTGTTGAGCTGTTACATTTCATGCATTTCATCTAACTGCCACTGTGCCTCAACAAATTGTCCTGTCACCCCTCCTATATACAACCCACACAATGCAAACATTCCTAACGCCACACCCCGTCAGCTACGTATCTTGTCATAATTTTTTTTGACTGATTTGAAGCAGCCTGTCACGGCTTCCTCATCAGTACCATCTTCTTCTCAGAGTAACATTACCATCCAAGTGTCTGAATTATTCGTCGTGATTATTCCAATCTCTGTCTTCTTTTACAGTGTTCACCCTCTACAGCTCCCTCTAGTGCCATAGCAGTTATTACCTGAGGTCTTAACACAAGTCCTATCACGTATCTGTTCTTCTCCTCAGTGTTTTCCGTATATTAGTTTCCACGAAGATCATCCTTATTTTTTTGTCTTATCGGTCCACTTAATTTTCAAAATTCTTCTATAGCACCACATCTCAAAAGGTTCGATTTTCTTCATTCCGAGTTTTCCCACAGTTCATGACACACTTCCGTACGTACATTGCTGTGCTCCAGACACACCTTTTCAGAAATTCCGTCCTCAAATTATGGTCGATGTTTGGTACTAATTAGACTTCTTTCGGTAAGGAATTCCATCTTTCTCCGGGCTAACCTGCTTTTTATATCCTCCTTCCTTCGTCCATTATGATTTATTTTGCTTCCAAAGCAGCAGAACTGCTTCACTTTGTTTATTTCATGATCCCCAAATCTGTTGTTAGTTTCTCATTGCTGTTACTCCTAATTACTTTCGTATTTTTCGGTGTTCTTTCAGTTTGCTGGCTATATCGCTTACCTACCTTCCTACCCATCATTCCCACCAACCCCGCAATGTCTCTCTACAGGGGCAGCGCCAGGCGGGGGTGGGGGGTGGAGTATCATATGACACTGGATAAAATGACGCCAGAAATCAGCCAATATATTACTCCAACAGATACAATCATTTTTTATAATTATGTAGCAATATAGGTTGAAATGTATTTCAAACATATTTTACCAAAAGAATAAGAGGGGCAAATAGCTTACTATCTAAACCAATAAATATCATTTAACTTAAAATGGGTGTCATGATTTATTAGTGCACATTTTTTACCCTGAACTCCAAAACAGTTACCAAAACCTACTTTAAGCAAAACCAAATTTTACCAGTTTGTCAGTGGAGGACCCCAACTCTCCTTTTGTTAAGCGACGTATTCCTTTCCCACAAATCCCCCCATCTCCTTTAGCCCCCTCCTTGACCGACTTCTAGAACCGCCCCCGTCTCTCTCCAATGATATCTGAATTCCCTGGTCGACTTGACGTAACGAGTGCGATATGAAAAGCCCACTGCTGGCACGTTACACTCTTATAGGTCAAACTCTTCATCATGACAGCTACAGTGACAACGAAAATATAAAAATCAAAACGAAGAGGAGAGGAAAATTTCCAAAATCTGTGATTTTGCTTCATGATAATGCTGCGCACCTCATACATAACTGGCAAAACAATCCAGCGCATTCAGACCATTGGTTTTGAGTGATCGAGCAACCACTGCGCAGTGCTGACCTAATTACGACGGACTTTCACCTTTTTGATCCAGAGATGTTGTACCTGCATGAACGCAAATATTCGTCAGATGACGAGGCTGTCGAGGTGGTGCGAGGATGCATATGCACACTAACACAAGGGTTCTTCCAAGATGGATTTATCTGTTTGTTGATTTATTTAGCTTGGCAAAAAGGGCCATTAGGCGATTAGGCCATTAGGCACCAACTAAACGTCAATCGCATGCTATCTAACCTGAACAATTTATTCTTGTCACGACTGATACACAGCAAAATACGATAAGATTCAGCTGACACTAGTACCTCCAATTGGTTGTGATACCTGGGCGACATCAGCAGCAACTGAAGAAGCATTTTGCACCTTCGCGAGGAAGATATTTCGAAAAGTCTGTGGACCATGCAAGGTAAATGGGGACGAAGAACGAAAGAATACCTATACCGGCGGTTTGGGGTGCCACACATTGGCCGAATATTGGGGCATTGTATGCTACAGTGGTTTGGCCATATACTTCGAGCTGATAGATCCGTGCAGTGTCCCCCATTCTCAACCTGTTGGGAAACGCCCAATGGGACGTCCTAGGACGCAGTCGAAGAATCGAATATGAACAATTCTCAAACAAGTGGAGCCGACAGAGGTGGAAAGTGAACCTAGATACAGGCAAGTATGGACTACCATTGCAGTAGGTATCTCCTCTGTTGTGACTGTACTCCTGATACAAGCCACAATAAACAAATGACGCTGATTGTTAGGTTTGGAAACTTGTCAGAAAAAGCAGTAGCTGCTGAAGACCACTTTGTCCACTTTCTGAACATCACTTCAACAGCAGAAGAAAGTTTGATTGAAATCCTTCTGTCGAAACAAGATCAACTAGGTTTCGAAATCCATGATTGTAGAAGCCAAAGTTAAGATTATGGGGCAAATATGAATGGTCATCGAAGTGCTGTTCAAGTCCGAATCCTACAGTGTAATCGAAGAGCATTTTATACACCGTATGGTTGTGACCGTCTCAATCTTCTGGTACCAGGTGCCGCAAAATCTTCAGCAAAAGCAGACGCAGTTTTTGTTGCAGTTCAAAGAACGTACATTGTTTGTTGTGCATCCAGTCAGAGATGGGTAGACTTATTGAACAGGGTACCAACTTAAACAGTGAAGATGGTTTGAGATATTCGGTGGGTGGAGAGCTGTCAAAGTTATCTACATCTACATCTACATGGATACTCGGCAAATCACATTTAAATGCGTGGGAGAGGGTTCCTGGAACAATCTTCAAAATGTCTCTATTATTCCAATCTCGTACACCTGTATCTTTCCGTGCGAGTTCTGATTCCCCTTATTTTATTATAGCGATCGTTTCTCCCTATGTACCGGCAGGTCGGCGTCAACGAAATATTTTTGCATTCGGAGGAGAAAGTTAGTGGTTGAAATTTCGTGAGAAGATTCCGCCGCAACATAAAACGCATTTGTTTTAATGATGTCCAGCCCAACTCATCTATCATATCCGTGACACTCTCTCCCCTATTTCGCAATAATACAAAACGTGCTGCCCTCCTTTGAACTTTCTCGATGTACTCCGTCAGTCCTATCTGGTAAGGATCCCACACCGTGCAGCAGTATTCTAAAAGAGGACGGACAAGCGTAGTGGAGGCAGTCTCTTTAGTAGATCTGTTACATTTTTTAAGTGTCCTGCTAATGAAACCCAGTCTTTGGTTAGCCTTTCCCACGACATTATCAGTATGTACCTTCCATAAGGTACTGGACAAGAGGAGTAGAGGTTTGCCCGTCTCTAGGTGAGCAATGGCACTGATGAATCAAAATAGAGCGAATCATACTCGCCTGCCGTGAGCGAATTGGAAATCTTCGAATTTATTGTATGCGTTGTCATACGATATGATAATCTCTTTGCCATTAAAGATGCAAGTAAGCCACTTCAAGGAGAAAACATGAAAGTGGAAGAGACAGCTAAATCCCTCGAAAGTTTAGTGTTTTTGAGAATTTACGTGATGAAAGTTTTGCCAATGCGCAGATAATTACGAAAGAGGTAGGTGAAAGTTTACAGATCAAGCCAAAATTTCACGAAAAGAGAATCGGCAAGAAGACGATATAAGTTTATTACAGAAACGACGACATGGTTTGCAGGGCGGAGTTTCCAGTCGAGAAGTACAAAACTGATTTTTGTCTACCCTGTTGCTGACACAGCATTAAAAGGTTTGAAAGAATGTTGGGGTAACTGGGTAAGTATTCAGAAATATTCGTCTTTTTGTTTTCTTCACAAAATTTAAGACACATACAGGAAGAAGAACTGAAAATGTTATCCTAAAAACCTCACTAGGAGCTAAGTGGAAACATAAATGATGAATGTATACCACTTACAAAGCATTTAATTTCATGTGAATATAAATGTCAGTAAAGTGATGATCACATTTAAGAGTGGATCCTAAACAATATCTGTGAAGATTATTTGGATTTGATTTTCATTAAATTCGAAGGAATTTCATAGTTCTTAGTTTTTAGGGTTCGATGCCTCAGTCAGTAAAAACGGTACCCTTAGGGGATGGCTTTGTTGTCCATCTGTCCTTCCGAGTTTTAAAAACGCATTTCAACAGGAACTGGGAGAAGTATCAAGTTGAAATTTGTCGCATACTGAGGTCTATGGTCACTTGTCGGCGTAAAAAATTGAAGCTTCTAAGGCAATGGAGTCAAAAGATACATATTTTGGTAGTCGCAAACTCACTCGTCATATGCTGTAGGGTTCTTCCCTTTGACCTAAAATCATGAAATTCGGAAAGAACGTAAGGAAAATATCTGAAAACTGTAAATTTGTAATTGCATCATACTAAAAAATGATTTTTGTCATTTCTTATCTCACTCTCAGTATGGTCCATGTGTTAAGGCACCTTTTTCTCAGGAATGGGTAGACGTATCAACTTCAAATTTGTGTCACATAATAAGGTGTATAGACCTTTGACGGTATAATAAATGTAAGCCTCTAAGCCAATGTAACCATAAACTACAGCCATTTATGTTATATACACTACTGGCCATTAAAATTACTACAACAAGAAGAAATGCAGATGATAAACGGGTATTCATTGGACAATTATAAGATACTAGAACTGACATGTGATTACATTTTCACGCAATTTGTGTGCATGGATCCTGAGAAATCAGTACCCAGAACAAACACCTCTGGCCGTAATAACGGCCTTGATACGCCTGGGCATTGAGTCAAACAGAGCTTGGATGGCATGTACAGGTACAGCTGCCCATGCAGCTTCAACACGATACCACAGTTCATCAAGAGTAGTGACTGGCGTACTGTGACGAGCCAGTTGCTCGACCATAATCGACCAGGCGTTTTCAATTGGTGAGATATCTGGAGAATGTGCTGGCCAGGGCAGCAGTCGAACATTTTCTGTATCCAGAAAGGCCCGTACAGGACCTCCAACATGCGGTCGTGCATTATCCTGCTGAAATGTAGGGTTTCGCAGGGATGGAATGAAGGTTAGAGCCACGGGTCATAACGCATCTGAAATGTAACGTCCATTGTTCAAAGTGCCCTCAATGCCAACAAGAGGTGACCGAGACGTGTAACCAATGGCACCTCATACCATCACGCTGGGTAATACGCCAGTATGGCGATGAGGAATACACGTTTCCAATGTGCGTTCACCGCGATGTCGCCAAACACGTATGCGACCATCATGATGCTATCAACAGAACCTGGATTTATCCGAAAAAGTTACGTTTTGCCATTCGTGCACCCTATCTGTGATGCAGCGTCAACGGTAACCGCAGCCATGGTCTCCGAGCTGATAGTCCATGCTGCTGCAAACGTCGTCGAACTGTTCGTGCAGATGTTTGTTGTCTTGCAAACGTCCCCATCTGTAGACTCAGGGATCGAGACGTGGCTGCACGATCCGTTTCAGCCATGCGGATAAGATGCCTATCATCTCGACTGCTAGTGATACGTGGCCGTTGGGATCCAACACGGCGTTCCTTATCACCCTCCTGAGGCCACCGATTCCATATTCTGCTAACAGTCATTGGATCTCGACCAACGCGAGCAGCAATATCGCGATACAATGAACCGCAATCGCGATAGGCTACAATCCGACCTTTATCAAAGTCGGAAACGTGATGGTACGTATTTCTCCTCCTTACACAAGGCATCACAACAACGTTTCACCAGGCAACGCTGGTCATCTGCTGTTTGTGTATGAGAAATCGGTTGGAAACTTTCCTCATGTCAGCACGTTGTAGGTGTAGCCACCGTTTCCAATCTTGTGTGAGCGATCTGAAAAGCTAATCATTTGCATGTCACAGCATCTTCTTCCCGTCGATTAAATTTCGCGTCTGTAGCACGTCATCGTCGTGGTGTACCTATTTTAATGGCCAGTAGTGTATATAGGCAGTTCACCCATTTCGGGGATCTCGACCATTTTTGCCTGTTATCGGCATTGATACTGGCAAGATATCAGTCGCTGGAATTTGAAGATTTTCGGAAAGTTTAGTCTTAATAATAAAAATGTGACAAAGTCATGCAGGCGACCATTACTATAATATGCGGTAGTTCTCCATTCAGGCTGACTGGGTCACAGTGGTAAAAGTCAAACTTCAGGTGAGGGATGACTTTATTGCTCATATGAATCGTTTCGCAATTTATTCATCATCAGATACGCAGGAGCGATCACTGCACGATTACTGCAGAATAGCCCGCGAATGTTCGTTTCACACACAACTTGAAACGGCGTATCAACGTGCAGTAATCGCTCTTGGATATCTAATGACGGACAAATCCCGAAACGCGTCGTATGAGCAATAAAGTCATTTGTTGCCTGATATTTGACTTTTACCATTACGACCCAGTCACCCCGAATGCAGAGTTACTAACTGTTTTAATTTCAAGCTTGACGTCAAATAACAAATGACAAAAGAATAATTTTTTTCCTGTGATATAATTATAAATTAATACTTTTCGAATTTCTCCCTTTACATGTACTGTGAAACTTTTCTTTTTGGCAAATGTAGGTAAACTACAAGTTTTTGATGAGTGAGTTTTCGAGTATCAAAACATATGATACAAATGGCCTTACCTTTTGATTGCATTGACTTACAAGCTAATTTTTATTTCACCGCCAACGGACCATAGACTTTGTGACATAAATTTTGACTTGACACGTCTATGTGTCCCTGATAAAAAGAGCTCTTAACGTACCGACGGACAGACGGACAACCTAATAATAAATGACAAAACTTTTTTTTCATATTATTTAATTACAGATATACACTTTTCGGATTCTTTCCCTTTGCATGTACTGTGAGACCTTGCTTCAGTGTTCAAATGTGTGTGAATTCCTAAGGGATCAAACTGCTTAGGTGATCGGTCCCTAGACTTACACACTACTTAAACTAACTTATACTAAGAACAACACACACACACAGATGCCCGAGGGACAACTCGAACCTCCGACGGGAAGGGTCGCGCAGTCCGTAACATAAGGCCTCAAACCGCGAGGTCAATCCGCGCGGCCAGACCTTGCTTCTTGCAAAATTTCATGATTCTAGGCTAATTGGAAGTATACTACAGGTTTACTAGTATCAAAATACACTACTGGCCATTAAAATTGCTACACCAGGAAGATGACATGCTACAGACGCGAAATTTAATCGACAGGAAGAAGATGCTGTGACATGCAAATGATTAGCTTTTCAGATCGCTCACACAAGATTGGAAACGGTGGCTACACCTACAAGGTGCTGACATGAGGAAAGTTTCCAACCGATTTCTCATACACAAACAGCAGATGACCAGCGTTGCCTGGTGAAACGTTGTTGTGATGCCTCGTGTAAGCAGGATAAATGCGTACCATCACGTTTCCAACTTTGATAAAGGTCGGATTGTAACCTATCGCGATTGCGGTTTATCCTAATACGGAACGCCGTGCAGGATCCCAGCGGCCTCATATTAGTAGCAGTCGAGATGAAAGGCATCTTATCCGCATGGCTGTAATGGATCGTGCAGCCACGTCTCGATCCCTGAGTCTACAGATGGGGACGTTTGCAAGACAACAACCATCTGCACGAACAGTTCGACGACGTTTGCAGCAGCATGGACTATCAGCTCGGAGACCATGGCTGCGGTTACCCTTGACGCTGCATCACAAACAGGAGTGCCTGCGATGCTGTACTCGACGAAGAACCTGGGTGCACGAATGGCAAAACGTAACTTTTTCGGATAAATCCAGGTTCTGTTGACAGCATCGTGATGGTCGCATGCGTGTTTAGCGACATCGCGGTGAACGCACATTGGAAGCGTGTATTCGTCACCGCCATCCTGACTGGCGTATCACCCAGTGTGATGGTATGGGGTGCCACTGGTTACACGTCTCGGTCACCTCTTGTTCGCATTGAGGGCACTTTGAACAGTGGACGATACATTTCAGATGTGTTACGACCCGTGGCTCTACCCTTCATTCCATCCCTGCGAAACCCTACATTTCAGCGGGATTATGCACGACCGCATGTTGCAGGTCTTGTACGGGCCTTTCTGGATACAGAAAATGTTCGACTGCTGCCGTGGCCAGTACATTCGCCAGATCTCTCACCAATTGAAAACGTCTGGTCAATGGTGACCGAGCAACTGCCTCGTCACAATACGCCAGTCACTACTCTTGATGAACTGTGGTATCGTGTTGAAGCTGCATGGGCAGCTGTAACTGTACACGGCATCCAAGCTCTGACTCAATGCCCAGGCGTATCAAGGCCGTTATTACGGCCAGAGGTGGTTGTTTTGGGTACTGATTTCTCAGGATCCATGCTGTGATGTTACAAAATAAAAGTGATGTAGTTATTCAATGGAAAGTTGGAAATTGAGATTTAGCTTTCTGTTTTATCAGTCACAATTGGCGTAAGAATCATGGATTGACCATTGTCATAAAATATTGCATTATGAGATGTGAATAGTTTTTACTTGCAGTTTCGCGTGGCTTGAGGCAGTCACAACTAGCGTGCTATTGATTAAGAAATTGCTTTATCGTCTTTCTAATTACTTCATGATCGTAGATACGATTATACCCGGTTGTGAAGTTATTGTTATGACAAAACAATTTCCTAAGGGACCAGAAAGTTCTTAAGGGCGCAAAAACAACTGTAACATCACACAAAAGGGAAATTCAATATTAAATCTGATGCAAGAAGACGATAAAACAGTTTTCTCTTTATCAATGTAACACGCACATTGGACTGCTGATCTTGATGTCTGTAATCTTAGCAAAATGCATAGTTAAAATGAAAATAATACTGAGGAGATAATAGGAATGAGCACTGCTAAATGATTCAGTATTCCCAGAACAAATATTTATTATAACTAAAACATATTTCGTACCTTAAGCTTAGTACTACAATGACGGTAGATTTTTATGTCCGTATCATGTCCACTGAGCGCTCTTTTATATGGCCATTGTCTTCTTTGAGTCGCTCGTGCGTCGTCACGGTAAGTTATAACAGTTCTTTACACTTCACTCAAACTTAGACATCACACGTTTTTATACATTTAGTAAAAATTAGATCAGACTGCCACAAATCTGCGTCCGTCTTACTTGAGAAAAACAGTACAAGTTATAATCGTATCTACGATCATGAAGTAATTAGAAAGACGATAACGCAATTTCTCAATCAATAGCACGCTAGTTGTGACTGCCTCAAGCCACGCGAAACTGCAAGTAAAAACTATTCACATCTCATAATGCAATATTTTATGACAATGGTCAATCCATGATTCTTACGCCAATTGTGATCGATAAAACAGTAAGCTAAATCTCAATTTCCAACTTTCCATTGAATAACAACATCACTTTTATTTTGTAACATCACAATGCACCCAAATTGCGTGAATATGTAATCACATGTCAGTTCTAGTATAATATATTTGTCCAATGAATACCCGCTTATCATTGCATTTCTTCTTGGTGTAGCAATTTTAATGGCCGGCAGTGTACATAAATAAATATGTACGGAAGTCTTACTCGCTCCTGGGCTATTTTTTGTTATTGGCATTTTTAACTACCAGACCTACTGAGATCCCTTCTCCCATAAATTATTTTTGTGACACACCAGTAGGTCTGCTTGTAGTCGTACTGTTATATCGCTGGCTTGGTTGCGGAGTATCTTTGCGGGCAACGCGTTTGCAGAGTCGAGTACGGGCGGGAGACGGGGCTGTTGTTGTGTTGAGGGTAGCTCTACATGTGAAAGGTATTGTTATGGAAGTTCAAGTGTTGCTAAAAGTGCTATTACAGTGAAGTAATGAGATATGGAAATCATCAATGTTTTATATGGTATAGACGCTTATATCTTACAATGTAAACAGTGCAACCTGCGACTTTCTTATCGTCTCAGAATATACACTCCTGGAAATTGAAATAAGAACACCGTGAATTCATTGTCCCAGGAAGGGGAAACTTTATTGACACATTCCTGGGGTCAGATACATCACATGATCACACTGACAGAACCACAGGCACATAGACACAGGCAACAGAGCATGCACAATGTCGGCACTAGTACAGTGTATATCCACCTTTCGCAGCAATGCAGGCTGCTATTCTCCCATGGAGACGATCGTAGAGATGCTGGATGTAGTCCTGTGGAACGGCTTGCCATGCCATTTCCACCTGGCGCCTCAGTTGGACCAGCGTTCGTGCTGGACGTGCAGACCGCGTGAGGCGACGCTTCATCCAGTCCCAAACATGCTCAATGGGGGACAGATCCGGAGATCTTGCTGGCCAGGGTAGTTGACTTACACCTTCTAGAGCATGTTGGGTGGCACGGGATACATGCGGACGTGCATTGTCCTGTTGGAACAGCAAATTCCCTTGCCGGTCTAGGAATGGTAGAACGATGGGTTCGATGACGGTTTGGATGTACCGTGCACTATTCAGTGTCCCCTCGACGATCACCAGTGGTGTACGGCCAGTGTAGGAGATCGCTCCCCACACCATGATGCCGGGTGTTGGCCCTGTGTGCCTCGGTCGTATGCAGTCCTGATTGTGGCGCTCACCTGCACGGCGCCAAACACGCATACGACCATCATTGGCACCAAGGCAGAAGCGACTCTCATCGCTGAAGACGACACGTCTCCATTCGTCCCTCCATTCACGCCTGTCGCGACACCACTGGAGGCGGGCTGCACGATGTTGGGGCGTGAGCGGAAGACGGCCTAACGGTGTGCGGGACCGTAGCCCAGCTTCATGGAGACGGTTGCGAATGGTCCTCGCCGATACCCCAGGAGCAACAGTGTCCCTAATTTGCTGGGAAGTGGCGGTGCGGTCCCCTACGGCACTGCGTAGGATCCTACGGTCTTGGCGTGCATCCGTGCGTCGCTGCGGTCCGGTCCCAGGTCGACGGGCACGTGCACCTTCCGCCGACCACTGGCGACAACATCGATGTACTGTGGAGACCTCACGCCCCACGTGTTGAGCAATTCGGCGGTACGTCCACCCGGCCTCCCGCATGCCCACTATACGCCCTCGCTCAAAGTCCGTCAACTGCACATACGGTTCACGTCCACGCTGTCGCGGCATGCTACCAGTGTTAAAGACTGCGATGGAGCTCCGTATGCCACGGCAAACTGGCTGACACTGACGGCGGCGGCGCACAAATGCTGCGCAGCTAGCGCCATTCGACGGCCAACACCGCGGTTCCTGGTGTGTCCGCTGTGCCGTGCGTGTGATCATTGCTTGTACAGCCCTCTCGCAGCGTCCGGAGCAAGTATGGTGGGTCTGACGCACCGGTGTCAATGTGTTCTTTTTTCCGTTTCCAGGAGTGCAGTTGTTTATACCAGATGTGGGAGAGTGTTGTGTTTCACGTTGAGTGGCTCCCCTAACCCGCTTGTATATTTAGATACATGATTTCAGGCAAGCCAGCAGCAGTGTGGAGCAGAACAATACGACTACCGCGGGAGTATCAGGTACGTGGTGTGGACAGGCCGCACGGTCAAGAAGTGGCAAGTGAGAAGCAGTGTAAGGGTCCCCCGCCATTTGCACCCCTGGGCGTGTCAGATGCTGCAGTAGTTTTTGATGCAAATTGGTAGTACGACACGTACAGTGCTTTTAAACTGGCATAGGCGTATCGTGTGTGTTGGATAAGTGGCCGGAAAGGGTGGCGGGAGTAAATAAAGATACGGAAGATCCCGCGGAGAACTTCTGCACAGCTACGGCCGGTTCTGCTTGTCGAAATACGTTCCGAAACTCTTCTATAGCGTACAGGAAAGCAGAAGTCATCCTGCTCGTGTCGACAGCATTTCCTGCCCTGTTGAGACACTCATTCAAAGCTACACCCAAGATCTTCTTCAGTCCGGAACCGCGCTGCCGCTACGGTCGCAGATTCGAATTCTGCCTCGATCATGGATGTGTGTGATGTCCTTAGGTTAGTTACGTTTAAGTGGTTCTAAGTCTAGGGGACTGATGACCTCAGACGTTAAGTCCCATAGTGCTTAGAGCCATTTGAACCATACTTTCGGAGTTACTATATATATTTTTTCCTGTGATATACTGAGTCCCATTTTGATCTATGATATTGATGTAGACCAAAGCAATGAATTCGTACCAGCGCCAGGATTCAAACCCAGGTCTCCTGCTCACTGGGCCGAAGCGCTATTCGTTACGTCACGCTGGCACTACAGACCACCACAGCTGCACAAATCCTGGCACTGGTACACATTTTAATTCATTCCCTTGGCCTACGTCATTATCATAGAAATAACATTGCTACAGCACATGCTGTTAGCAGACAGACGCACAAAGTTTTGTCATAAAGGTTTCTTCAAACTAATTGCTCGTTGCAGCAAATGTCTGTGTTGGTGGGTGAAAAATAGGACATGGTGTACAGTTTATGATGCCGTGGCTACTTATTACTGGAAACAAAGTTTCTGGCCGGCCGAGGTGGCCGAGCGGTTCTAGCCGCTACAGTCTGGAACCGAGCGACCACTACGGTCGCAGGTTCGAATCCTGCCTCGGGCATGGATGTGTGTGATGTCCTTAGGTTAGTTAGGTTTAAGTAGTTCTAAGTTCTAGGGCACTGATGACCTCAGAAGTTAAGTCCCATAGTGCTCAGAGCCATTTTGAACAAAGTTTCTGTGTCAAAAACAATGACGAATCTTATTTCTGGAACGTCTCTCGTAAATTTTTTTAACAAATCAGTTCATTTCTAGCGAGCTATTTAGCATTGACGTAAGAACTCTCAAAGAAAGCAGTGGGCCTAGAACAGACCCCTGTCGTAGACTTTACTTCACATCCGCTCCGGTAAACTTTTTTCGCAGTGAAACGCGCCAGGAGGCATGTAATTGGCGGTCAGGTGTCACAGATGTGTACGGCGACTGGTGCTACCAGGCCCTCGAGCAGGTGCGCGGCTGACAAATTACGACCACGTTCTCGTAAACCGGTCGCTCACACCGGCGCGAGGCGCCCGCTTCCCGCCGCTGCTGGACTCAGATTTTTTCCCTTGTGTTTCAGCGCCTTTCTAAACAGCGCGACCTTCCGCTAGGTTGCCACGCCCTGGCGCGCCGCCAGTGACGTCACAGAGGCGGGTCCGCCGCGCTCACGCGACTGGTCAGCAGCCGCGTGCGTTCCAAGGCCGCCAACCTTGCCGCCGCTAAATCGCTGGCGCTGCCGCTAAACCGCTGGAGCCGATCATTTGTCACAGCGGGTCAGAGCGGTGTCGCACTGAGGCGCACGCTGGATTCGGATCGAATGCCCGTCTTCGCGGAACCTTCCAGGTTTTCTGAGGTTTCACGAGACACATTCGTGAATGCTCCCATCATTCATCTACGTCCACACACCTGCTCCAGAAACATGAGACACGCGGTAGGTAAGGATATCTTGTAGAACAAAGCGCGAATTATATCAAAAATGGCTCTGAGCACTGTGGGACTTAACGTCTGAGGTCATCAGTCCCCTAGAACTTAGAACTACTTAAACCTAACTAACCTAAGGACATCACACACATCCATGCCCGAGGCAGGATTCGAACCTGCGAATTATATCAAAATTTTAGAAGTAGTAACGATCAAGCTACAGTAGCCCATTACAAACAGTACTGTAACGTTTCCAGAATGAGATTTTTACTCTGCAGCGGAGTGTGCGCTGGTATGAAACTTCCTGGCAGATTAAAACTGTGTGCTGGGCCGAGACTCGAACTGGGGACCTTTGCCTTTCGCGGGCAAGTGCTCTACCAACTGAGCTACCCAAGCACGACTCACGCCCTGTCCTCACAACTTTATTTCTGCCAGAACCTCGTCTCC
Organism: Schistocerca americana; assembly: GCF_021461395.2. NCBI lineage: Eukaryota > Metazoa > Arthropoda > Insecta > Orthoptera > Acrididae > Schistocerca > Schistocerca americana. The sequence goes on from NC_060127.1 coordinate 43,067,274, forward strand.
TACCTTCCATACTTTACAGAAGCTCTCCTGCGAACCTTGCAAATCTAGCACTCCTGAAAGAAAGGATATTGCGGAGACATGGCTTAGCCACAGCCTGGGGGATGTTTCCAGAATGAGATTTTCACTCTGTAGCGGAGTATGCGCTGCTATGAAACTTCCTGGCAGATTAAAACTGTGTGCCGGGCCGAGACTCGAACTCGGGACCTTTGCCTTTCGCGGGCAAGTGCTCTCTCATTCTGGAAACATCCCCCAGGCCGTGGCTAAGCCATGTCTCCGCAATATCCTTTCTTTCAGGAGTGCTAGTTCTGCAAGGTTCGTAGGAGAGCTTCTGTAAAGTTTGGAAGGTAGAAGACGAGGCACTGGCAGAAGTAGAGCTGTGAGGACGGGGCGTGAGTCGTACCTGGCTAGCTCAGTTGGTAGAGCACTTGCCCGCGAAAGGCAAAGGTCTCGAGTTCGAGTTTCGGCCCGACACACAGTTTTAATCTGCCAGGAAGTTTCAGTACTGTAATGTGTTTAAAAATGTTATTAGGAAGGCAAAGAGTATGTGGTACGCAACGAGAATACCGAATTCACAGGATAAAATTAAAACCATATGGTCAGTCGTGAAGGAACTGTCTGGTCAGCAGCACAAGGTCGACGATATAAAGTCAGTTCACAGCAAAAATATTTCTGTTACTGATAAATCAGATATATGTACAGTATTTAACAATCATTTTCTGAGCACTGCTGGTGAATTAAATAAAAATTTAGTTTCTATAGGAAATCATATAACTTTCTTGGCAAATGCGTTTCCTAGACTGATGTCTGAAATACTCCTCTGTGATACAGACAATAATTAAATCACTGAAGACTAAGGACTCCCATGGTTATGATGGAGTGACTAGCAGAATATTAAAGCACTGTCCTGCACATGTTAGCCCTGTATTTAGCCATTTGTATGCCATCAGTGTTTCAAAAGTTATTGAAAAGGCTGTGTATGTAAGGATAATTGATCATTTTATTTCAAACTATTTGCTGTCAAATGTACAGTTTGGCTGTAGAAGTCGTTTAACAACTGAAAGGGCTATATTCTCTTTTCTCTGTGAGGTACTGGATGGCTTAAACGAAAGTTCTCGAACGATTGGCATATTTTTTTATTTAACTAAGGCATTTGATTGTGTTGATCGCAAAATATTGCTACAGAAGTTGGACCATTACGGAATACAGGGCGTAACTCACAACTGGTTCACCTCTCACTTTAGTAACAGACAGCAAAAGGTCGTTGTTCACAATGTTGAGAATGGCCGTGATGCAGGGCCTGAGTGGAGTACAGTCAAGTTGGAGGTGCCCCAGGGATCAGTGTTGGGGCCACTCCTGTTCCTTACTTATTTAAATGATATGCTCTCTAGTATTATGGCTACCTCTAAAATATTTCTGTTTGCTGATGACACTAGCTTGGTAGTAAGGGATGTCGTGTGCAATATTGGCTCGGTTTCAAATAGTGCAGTTCATGACCTATGTTCATGGCTTGTAGAAAATAAAATAACGCTAAATCACAGTAAGACTCAGTTTTTACAGTTTCTAACACACAATACAATAAAACCTGACGTTTTAATTTCACAGAATGGGCATATGATTAGCGAAACTGAACAGCTCGAATTTCTATGTGCTCAGATAGAGCTGCGGTGGAAAGCCCATTTTGAAAGGATATTTTTGACTCAGAAACCGGCGGTTCGGGCAGTAACTGGTGACGAACCTCTTGTCGAACACGGTTCACGAGTGTCGCTATTTTGACAATGGCCTGTCAATATATATATTCCTTACTGTCATTTCTTGTTAACAATATTAGCTTATTCCCAAAAATAAGCAGCTTTCACTCAATTAATACTCGGCAGAAAGCAAAGCTGAATTTGGATCGGACTTCCTTAACTCTTGTACAGAAAGGTGTGCAGTATACTGCTGCATCTATTTTCAGTAAGCTACCACTCGAATTCAAAGATCTTAGCAGTAATCCACGCGCTTTCAAATCTAAACTTTTATTCTGTCGAGAAGTTCGTGGAAAAATGAAGCTGATTCTTGTTGCATTGTTGATTGCGTTTACTTAAACTTATGGGCTGACTCTTTTCGGGTTCATAAAGATTTATTTTTGGCTGCTATTACTTTTACGTTGCAATTTCATGTACTGACACGTTCCATGACCTTGGAGGTTTGGTCTTCAATTTGGTCCTACGGAACTTGACTTGTAAATAAGTTAATAAATATGACTAGGACTGAGAGGGAATTGGACCATAGGTCTTCCATTTCTTAATCTGTGTCTACACTGAGGTGACAAAAGTCAAGGGATAACGATTTGCACCAATAGAGACGGCAGCAATATCTCGTACACAAGCTATAATAGGGCAATGCATTGGTGGAGCTGTCATTTATACTCTGGTGATGCATGAGAAAAAGCTGCCAACTCCACGACGAGAATTAATAGACTCTGAATGCGGAATGGTTGTTGGAGCTAGACACACGGGACATTCCATTCCGAGAATCACTAGGGAATTATATATTCCGAGTTCCGAAGTGTCAATAATGTGCCGAGAACACCAAATTTCAGGTACTATTTCTCACCACGGACAACGCCCTGGCCGACAGCCTTCACTTAACGATCTAGAGCGTTTGCATAGAGTTCTCATTGCTACAGTGCTAACAGAGAAGCAACACTGCGTGAAAGAACCGCAGAAGTCAATGCAGGACGTTCGATGAACGTATCCATTAGTGCGGCGAAATTTGGCGTTAATGGGCCATGTTACCAAACGACCAATACGAGAAGCTTTGCAAACCGCACGACATCGCCTGCGGTACCTCTTCCGGTATCGTGACCGTATGGTTCAAAATGGTTCAAATGGCTCTGAGCACTATGGGACCTAACTTCTGAGGTCATCAGCCCCATAGAACTTAGAACTACTTAAGCCTAACTAACCTAAGGACACCACACACATCCATGCCCGAGGCAGGATTCGAACCTGTACAATTCCAGACTGTAGCGCCTAGAACCGCTCGGCCACTCCGGCCGGCATCGTGACCGTATCTGTTGGACCCTAGACGACTGGAAAACCGTGGCCTCGTCAGATGAGTCCCGATTTCAGTTGGTGAGAGTTGATGGCAGGTTTCGACCCCACGATGCCATGGGCCCAAGTTGTCAGCACGGCACTGTACAAGATGGCAGGGGCTCCATAATGGTGTAGGTCGATTTTACTTGGAAAGGCCTGCGTCATTGACTGGAAAGGGCTATTTTCGGATACTTTGAGACAATTTGCAGCCATTCATGGTTCTCGTGTTCCCAAACAACAATGTAACTGTCATGGATGACAATTCGCCATGTCACTGAGCCACAATGATTCAGAATTGGTTTGAAGAACATTCTGGACAGTCCGAGAGAATGATTTGGACCTTGTAATGCTACTTGAATTACGCAACCTCTCGATACCAGTAATATTTTACTGTGTTTCTGTAGAAGTAGTTTACATATTACTGAGGCAACGTTCATATTTGATTTCATTTGTCATACATCGATATGTCTATATTGCAATGACATTATTCTTATGTGTATTCTTTCTTTTGTCACTATAATCTTTGACGTACTTGTAACTCTGATTTTTGGGCGTGTAAGCGATTATTAGTTAGTTGTTAACTTGTTAGAGAGTCGGACCTTGAGAAAGTCAAGTGTTGGACGTCATGTTGGAAAGACGCATAACGTAGTCAGCTTATAAAATGTGAACTTTAACAGTGACTGTGAGGAAAATGTTGTCAAGTATGTTTTGTGTTTACGTGATACTGCAATTAAAAGGAATTGTAACTTAAATTCGGAGTGCCGATTGCTTTTTTTTTTTTTTTTTGCATCACCATTGTCCAACAAAAGTGTAACCTTCAAGGATGGTTTGTGAAGCGCATCTACATAAGTTTTGAATATAGCAGAATAAAACCTAGGCCTTTTTGCATCCGAGCTTGGAATCATAACCACCTAGATTTTCAACGATTGAGCCATGATTTTACGACGAGACCAGCCTGGGAAACACAAAAAGATGAGTGCCTAGTTTTTCGATTATCACATGAAATGACTATTAACTGTGCTCTAATGACACCTGCCACATAATATGACTGATGTTGCCCGAAAATGCAGTATTTAGTAGCGTGAGCAACACCACAATTCTTATTAAAATTTGGCCTTTGTTGTGGTAGGGTTGTTAGAACATCCAGAACGGGATCCCATCGAACACCTGTGGGACACAATCGAGAGGTCATTTCGTGCGTAAAATCCTGCACCGGGAACACTGTAAGTGAGTTTCCTCAACTTGAGTGTTTGTTATCTTAAGTACAAACCTTGGAATATGAACTGACAACCTAAATGCGTTACTGAGCTCAAAGTCACATCACGTACATGAACTGAAAAGACTCTTGTGTGTGTGAAAACCGATCTCAATCACAAGCAAATAAATAGGCAAACCAATAATTTCACGCTCTGTAGACTCGGTCAGTGCGATTACACACGTTACAGGCCACGCGAAACATTCTTGGCTACTGATTCTCCCTGTTCTTCCAGTAATCCATCATTCGTTCACTAAGGCGCTCTTCCTTTCTTCCGTCCACTTTGACCTTCGGGCGTTAGGTGCTGTTTTCTCTGACATCACTTCACACCACTTGTACACCTTGTGTTTATAGACGCCTTTGTCCATGACGTCCGCTGAATCTGTCGGAGCTCTTTCCACATCAATTTTGACTTGTGTAATCCAAGGCGTAGTGGTCTTGAGTCTCTGGATGTACCTGAGGATTCTATTGGAGAGTCTGGTCTAAGGGAGTGCTTATGTGTCCATAACATTTTAGTCACCTCTTTCTAATGTCCGCTGCAATGTTGGACAACTTCTCTGAGGTGTCCCTGGAGTGAAGCCTATATCATCCTCTGTGAGTTTTGGCCCAATAATTTTCCTAATGATTTTTTCTTTCCTGTGTGAGAATGTTCTCAAGGTCGGGCTTTGTGTGTAAAATCAGTGTCTAACTGGCGTATAGCACCTCACGTCTGATTACAGTGTTGTAGTGACGAATTTTGGTGCAGGTATATACACTCCTGGAAATTGAAATAAGAACACCGTGAATTCATTGTCCCAGGAAGGGGAAACTTTATTGACATATTCCTGGGGTCAGATACATCACATGATCACACTGACAGAACCACAGGCACATAGACACAGGCAACAGAGCATGCACAATGTCGGCACTAGTACAGTGTATATCCACCTTTCGCAGCAATGCAGGCTGCTATTCTCCCATGGAGACGATCGTAGAGATGCTGGATGTAGTCCTGTGGAACGGCTTTCCATGCCATTTCCACCTGGCGCCTCAGTTGGACCAGCGTTCGTGCTGGACGTGCAGACCGCGTGAGACGACGCTTCATCCAGTCCCAAACATGCTCAATGGGGGACAGATCCGGAGATCTTGCTGGCCAGGGTAGTTGACTTACACCTTCTAGAGCACGTTGGGTGGCACGGGATACACGCGGACGTGCATTGTCCTGTTGGAACAGCAAGTTCCCTTGCCCGTCTAGGAATGGTAGAACGATGGGTTCGATGACGGTTTGGATGTACCGTGCACTATTCAGTGTCCCCTCGACGATCACCAGTGGTGTACGGCCAGTGTAGGAGATCGCTCCCCACACCATGATGCCGGGTGTTGGCCCTGTGTGCCTCGGTCGTATGCAGTCCTGATTGTGGCGCTCACCTGCACGGCGCCAAACACGCATACGACCATCATTGGCACCAAGGCAGAAGCGACTCTCATCGCTGAAGATGACACGTCTCCATTCGTCCCTCCATTCACGCCTGTCGCGACACCACTGGAGGCGGGCTGCACGATGTTGGGGCGTGAGCGGAAGACGGCCTAACGGTGTGCGGGACCGTAGCCCAGCTTCATGGAGACGGTTGCGAATGGTCCTCGCCGATACCCCAGGAGCAACAGTGTCCCTAATTTGCTGGGAAGTGGCGGTGCGGTTCCCTACGGCACTGCGTGGGATCCTACGGTCTTGGCGTGCATCCGTGCGTCGCTGCGGTCCGGTCCCAGGTCGACGGGCACGTGCACCTTCCGCCGACCGCTGGCGACAACATCGATGTATTGTGGAGACCTCACGCCCCACGTGTTGAGCAATTCGGCGGTACGTCCACCCGGCCTCCCGCATGCCCACTATACGCCCTCGCTCAAAGTCCGTCAACTGCACATACGGTTCACGTCCACGCTGTCGCGGCATGCTACCAGTGTTAAAGACTGCGATGGAGCTCCGTATGCCACGGTAAACTGGCTGACACTGACGGCGGCGGTGCACAAATGCTGCGCAGCTAGCGCCATTCGACGGCCAACACCGCGGTTCCTGGTGTGTCCGCTGTGCCGTGCGTGTGATCATTGCTTGTACAGCCCTCTCGCAGTGTCCGGAGCAAGTATGGTGGGTCTGACACACCGGTGTCAATGTGTTCTTTTTTCCATTTCCAGGAGTGTATATGTAGACGAGGGTTGTCCAGAAAGTAAGTTCCGACCGCTCGCTAAATGGAAACCATAGTGAAAATCAGAAACATTTTATTTGCAAGAGTTGGCAACACTTTCCAGATGCGTCTCTACACAGTCGCCGCACCGACTTAGACATTTGTCGGAACGTTATACCAAATTTCCATCACCATCTACGCTGGTCTATAGCGCGTAGCCTGCGACCAAGTGTTGTCTTCGCATCAAGCGTTTCATGTGAACAGAGATGATACTCAGGACGAGCCAATTACGGTTGTTCAAAATGGTTCAAATGGCTCTGAGCACGATGGGACTTAACATGTGAGGTCATCAGTCAAATGGTTCAAATGGCTCTGAGCACTATGGGACTTAACACCTAAGGTCATCAGTCCCCTAGAACTTAGAACTACTTAAACCTAACTAACCTAAGGACAGCACACAACACCCAGCAATCACGAGGCAGAGAAAATCCCTGACCCCGCCGGGAATCGAACCCGGGAACCCGGGCGTGGGAAGCGAGAACGCTACCGCACGACCACGAGATGCGGGCGAGGTCATCAGTCCCCTAAAACTTAGAACAACTTAAACCTAACTAACTTAAGGATATCACACACATCCATGCCCGAGGCAGGATTCGAACCTGCGACCGTAACGGTCGCGCGGTTCCAGACTGAAGCGCCTTGAACCGCTCGGCAATTTTGTGTTGTGGGTGATCGAACACTTCCCATCGAAAAGGCTTCAGGAGCGTCTTCACTGCCCCTGCAGAGAGCGGCTAAGAATTGCCACGAAGAAGGAACTGCGGGGCAGTTGTGTTGGGTGGGCTGCACTCACTCGGCAGATTCTCCTACTTGGCGGCAGACATCTTAGTTCTAGGCACCTTTACTCGCTCACAGTTCGCTCACAACTGAAAAGAGCGTCATGATGCGATCGACGGTCATACTAGAGACACTACACAAGACATCTGTGCAAAGCTTTATCGCGTTTTCACTGTGGTGGCCATTTCGTGACTGATCGGAACTTACTTTCTGGATATATATATATATCACGAAATAAGCATGAAACGAAAAAACTACAAAGAAGGAAACTCGTCTAGCTTAAAGGGGGAAACCAGATGGCACTATGGTTGGCCCGCTAGATGGCGCTGCCATAAGTCAAACGGATATCAACTGCGGTATTTTAAATAGGAAGCTTCATTTTTATTACATATTCATGTAGTACGTAAAGAAATATGAATGTTTTAGTTGGACCACTTTTTTCGCTTTGTGATAGATGGCGCTATAATAGTCACAAATGTATGAGTAGGTGGTATCACGTAACATTCCCCCAGTGCGGACTGTATTTGCTTCGTGATACATTACCTGTGTTAAAATGGACCGTTTACCAATTGCGGAAAAGGTCGATATCGTGTTGATGTATGGTTATTGTGGTGAAAATGCTGTATGCTGATCGGTTTCCTGGACAGACATCATCCAAGTGTCCGGGCCGTTCGCTGGATAGTTACGTTATTTAAGGAAACAGGAAGTGTTCAGCCACATGTGAAACGTCAACCACGACCTGCAACAAATGACGATGCCCAAGTACATGTTTTAGCTGCTGTCGCGACTAATCCACACAATAGTAGCAGGCAAATTGCGCGAGAATCGGGAATCTCAAAAACGTCTGTGTTGAGAATGCTACATCAACATCGATTGCCCCCCTACCATATTTCTATGCACCAGGAATTGCATGGCGACGACTTTGAACGTCGTGTACAGTTCTGCCACTGGACACAAGAGAAATTACGGGACGATGACAGATTTTTTTCACGCGTTCTATTTAGCGACGAAGCGTTATTCACCAACAGCGGTAACGTAAACCGGTATAATATGCACTATTGGGCAACGGAAAATCCACGATGGCTGCGACAAGTGGAACATCAGCGATGTTGGCGGGTTAATGTATGGTGTGGCATTATGGGAGGAAGGATAATTGGCCCCCATTTTAACCATGGAAATCTAAATGGTGCTATATATGCTGATTTCCTAAGTAATGTTCTACCGATGTTACTACAAGATGTTTCACTGCATGACCGAATGACGATGTACTTCCAACATGATGGACGTCCGGCACATAGCTCGCGTGCAGTTGAAGCGGTATTGAATAGCATATTTCATGACAGGTGGATTGGTCGTCGAAGCACCATACCATGGCCCGCACGTTCACCGGATCTGAAGTCCCCGGATTTCTTTCTGTGGGGAAAGTTGCAGGATATTTAATATCGAGATCCACCGACAACGCCTGACAACATGCGTCAGCGCATTGTCAATACATGTGCGAACATTACGGAACGCGAACTACTCGCTGTTAAGAGGAATGTCGTTAGACGTATTGCCAAATGTCTTGAGGTTGATGGATATCATTTTGAGCATTTATTGCATTAATGTGGTATTTACAGGTAATCGCGCTGTAACAGCAAGCGTTCTCAGAAATGATAAGTTCACAAAGGTACATCTATCACATTGGAACAACCGAAATAAAATGTTCAAACGTACCCAAGTTCTGTATTTTTATTTAAAAAACCTGCCTGTTACCAACTGTTCGTCTAAAATTGTGAGCCATATCTTTGTGACTATTACAGTGCCATTTATCACAAAGCGAAACTAAAACATTCATATTTCTTTACGTACTACACGAATATGTAACAAGAATGGGGGTCATTATTTAAAAAAAAAAAACACAGTTGATATCCGTTTGACCTATGGCAGGTCAACCATAGCGCCATCTGGTTTCCCCTTGGAGCTAGACAAGTTTCGTTCTTTGTAGTTTTTTCGTTTGACGTTTATTTCGTGAGATATATCACGATCAATGGACCACCCTATATATATATATAGGGTGGTCCACTGATCGTGAGCGGGCCAAATATCTCACGAAATAAACGTCAAACGAAAAAACTACTATATATACTACTATATATGTATATATAAAAGAACCTGAAAATTTCTGCACTCACATATGGCCCTGGTAAATTAAAAAAACTACATTGCGCAAAGGAAACGAAGCAATCACACACAGAAAGACTCCGAAACAGCTGAAAAAATATCGGTAAAAACTAACTACCGTTGGTCCACAGAAATTGTGGCTCCCAATCTTGACACAGAATGGCAGTGAAACACGTGCCCCAACCGTTAAGCTCTGAAATTTCAGTTAGGAAACAACTTCAAGCAATAGAATAACTACAAAAAACTCGACTGTGAAGAAGGTGAAGTGGACCGACAATACAAGTCTACAAAAATAAAAATAAACTTTTTACCTCATCAAATAATCTGCAACTCACATAGCTCCAAACTGGCGTCCATGCATTACACTGAACACTCAAACAAAGATAAAACCCCTACTGCACATCGCAATATTAACACATGCAATAACATCATCAAAAAATAGCCATCTTACAACACTTTCGCATTTATGGACGGATATAGAGGCAGCTTGGCTAAATATTTCTGCTGGGGACTTCCAACTAGGTGTTGAGGCCATGTCACGTCGAGTTGTACCACTAGACAGGGTGAAAGGAGGTTCGACAAGATATTAAGACGTATCCCATGACTTGTCACCTCAGTGTAAATGGTACGACATATGGATAGTGCTCATGCTCACACAACATCTGACTCACGTATTGGTCGACCCTAAGCTCTACTAAATCTGGCAACAGTCCTGCAAATCGCCTCGGTGTCTTCTGTTAATCCGACCTGGTGGGTATCCCAAACACTCGAGCAGTACTCCCGAAAGGGTTGTAGAAGTGATCTGTATGTGGTGTCCTTCGTAGCTGAACTAACCTTTCCTGGAATGCTCCCAGTAAATCGAAGTCACCATAGACCAAGCCGACCTTATGTGCTTATTTTATTTTATGTGGCCTTGCAAAGTTACGCCTACGTGTTTAACCTACGTCACTGTGTCAAACAGCACACCAGTAATACTACGAGGGTTATTCGGAAAGCTAGGAACGATCGGTAGCGAAATGGAAAATACAGTGAAAATCTAATGAAGCGTTACACAGATGCGTTGGGCACTGTGTCTAGTACGCTCGTCGATCGCATCATGTCGCTCTTTTCAGTTCTGAGCTCACAGTGAGAACGTAAAGATGGCTAGAAATTAGCGTCTCCCTCCAAGTATGAGGGCCTGGTGAAAGATTTCTCCTGAAGCTAAGCAGTCCACATAACATAACTGTCATACGGTTCGTTCTACATGACAATTCTCGGCCGCACTTAGCAGGGGCAATGAAGATGCTCCGGCAGCCTTTTCAATGGGAAGTGTTTGATCACCCACAATACAACCCGTAATTGGCTGCCCCTGAGGTTCATCTCTGCTCAAATAAACCGCTGGCTATGAAGACAATATTTTGTCACAGACAACGAGCTGCAGGCCAGAGAAGGAAACTGTCGAAAAGCACTGGCGGCTGCCTTCTATAACGAGGGAATTGAAAAGCTGGTACAACGCTACGACAGATGTCGAAGTCTGAGCGGCGACTGTGTAGAGAAGTAGCTGGAAGGTGTAGCTAACAGTTACAAATAAAAAGGTTTTCATTTTCACTGTGGTTCCCATTTCGCGACCTATCGTTCCTTACTTTCCGAATAGCCCTCGTATATTCGAGCGTTACAGGATTGTTTCTAGTACACATCTCAATTAACTTTCATTTTTTGAGGTTCAGAGCAAACTGCCATTTCGCTAGAAATTCTGCCCAAACCATCCAGTATGCTTCCACTGTCACTCAAACACGACATTTTCTCCGTATACTGCAGAATCAACAGCAAACAGTTGCAGGCTAATGCTCACTCTATCCATTATGTCGTTTGTGTACAGAGAGAACAATAGCGGTCCTATCGGACCTTCCTGGGGCATTCCCGACGATACTTTTGTCTCCGATGGACACTCGTCGTCCAGGACAGCGTACTTGGTTCTATTACACGAAAAGTCTTCAAGACTCTAACATGTTGTTGTTGTTGTTGTGGTCTTCAGTCCAGAGTCTGGTTTGATGCAGCTCTCCATGCTACTCTATCCTGTGCAAGTTTCATCTCCCAGTACCTACTGCTTAGTGTATTCATCCCTTGGTCTCCCTCTACGATTTTTACACTCCACGCTGCCTACCCTCCAACACTAAGTTGGTGATCCCTTGATGCCTCAGAACATATCCTACCAACGGATCCCTTCTTCTAGTCAAGTTGTGGCACATACTCCTCTTCTCCCCAGTTCTAGTCAATACCTCATCATTAGTTATGTGATCTACCCATCTAATCTTCAGCATCCTCCATGAATCATGGACCTTGCCATTAGTTATGTGATCTACCCATCTAATCTTCAGCATCCTCCATGAATCATGGACCTTGCCATTGGTGAGGAGGTTTTAGTGCCTCAATGATACAGATAGCTGTACCGTAGGTACAACCACAATGGAGGGGGTATATGTTGAGAGGCCAGACAAACGTGTGGTTCCTGAAGAGGGGCAGCAGCCTTTTCAGTTGGAGGGGCAACTGTCTGGATGATTGACAGATCTGGCCTTGTAACACTAACCAAAACGGCCTTGCTGTGCTGGTACTGCGAACGGCTGAAAACAAGGGGAAACTACAGCCGTAATTTTTCCCGAGGGCATACAGCTTTACTGTATGGTTAAATAACTCTTACATAAGAGAACCTAGTAAAAAACTAAACTCGTCCCGAGCAGGCTGTGAAGGCTCAACAGTACCGACCGGCCGCCGTGTCATCCTCAGCCCATAGGCGTGACTGGCTGCGGATATGGAGGGGCGTGTGGTCAGCACACTGCTCTCCCGGCCGTATGTCAGTTTACGAGACCGGAGCCGCTACTTCTCAATCAAGTAGCTCCTCAGTTTCCCTCACGAGGGCTGACTGCACCCCACTTGCTAACAGCGCTCGATAGTCGGCATGGTCACGTTTCGAAATCTAGGGATATGGAATTTGCCCGCTGACCTTCATTGATGATTCGCTGGGAATGACAAGAGTGTTACTTTCTAAATTCGTCCTGGTTTCTGGACAGAAACTTTTTTCTCTAGGACAATTGTTATGTTTCAACTTTGAATATGCCGCAGAATTCTGGAGGAAACCGATCTTAGGGGTATTGGCGTATAATTTTATGTTATTTCTTCGAAATACAACTTCGTGAGGAATATTTTCAAACAGCCACACATGAAATATTATCGTCCGTCTAGACTGCGCTTATTTTTAGAGTTGTCACCAGTTGCAATTCCACACGACACATCTTCGGATCTCGGTTACATGAGCAGCCAGTTCAAATCTTCAGCAAATTTACATGCCACGTCGTAGAACAATAATGTCCTATGATTCATTTGTAACCTAAACCATTGACAGTTATATAAATAGATGCAATCTAGATGGCCACTAATATCTATTATACAACCTCTGATTTTGGATTTTCTTCAAAAAAGACAATACACCGATTTCTGCAAAAGCCGCACATGAATTCCGCTTGATGGCCGTGGAGCATTATCGTAGCCTTTCAACCAATAAAACTATATCAATTTAGAGAACCCTTAACCTAAGGAAGATGAAGGACTGTACAAGAAGAGACAGGATTAGAAATGAAGGTATTAGAATCGAATTAAATATTTTAGTCATGAATAAAAAATTCAAAAATATCGTGAAGACTGGAGACACCACCTCATGAAAATGCCGGGTCACAGATTTCCGCAGAAGATCCTGAAATACAATCTTGATAGGAAAGATTTTCTCTGCCTCGTGATGACTGGGTGTTGTGTGCTGTCCTTAGGTTAGTTAGGTTTAAGTAGTTCTAAGTTGTAGGGGACTGATGACCATAGCTGTTAAGTCCCATAGTGCTCAGAGCCATTTGAACCATCTTGATAGGAAAACAGGTATTGGAAGTCCTCAGAGAAGAGAATTATTTTATGAATGGTGGGCTCCATGTGGTTCCCAAGTCGTGCAGCGACCGTAAACCGTAAAACTACCAAATATGCAGCAACCAGTCGCAAGGTCATGTTTTATTTACTCACTTTTGCAAATCAATTTCAACTAATTAACAGCCATTGTCGGTGCTTTCAACCAATATGTGCCCTGAGAATTATTTTGTTTGAGATTTCGGAACAGGTAACAGCTCATGAAGATGATCAACGGTTATGCACTGACGGACAAAAATAACAACGTAAATTACTAATTAATGTAGAGTAATTAAATTCGAGAATACGGTAACATCATTTAAGTGATTAACACTGCCAGATCACAGGTTAACGTTAAGTGCGACGAGGTAAACCGTTGCAAATGTGAAATGCTGGTCTATTAACAACAGTTGTAACCGCCAGAATGTTGAATGCAAGCACACAGACGTGCATGCATTGTGTTGTACAGGCGCCGGAAATTAGTTTAAGGGGTGGAGTCCCATGTTTGTTTCACTTGGTCGGTGAACACCGAGACTGTTAACGCTGGCCGGCCGAAGTGACCGTGCGGTTAAAGGCGCTGCAGTCTGGAACCGCAAAACCGCTACGGTCGCAGGTTCGAATCCTGCCTCGGGCATGGATGTTTGTGATGTCCTTAGGTTAGGTTTAACTAGTTCTAAGTTCTAGGGGACTAATGACCTCAGCAGTTGAGTCCCATAGTGCTCAAAGCCATTTTTTTTTTTGTTAACGCTGTTCGTGGAGTTGTTGTCTGATGATACCCCGTATGTACCCATTCGGAAACAGATCTCGTAATCGAGCAGGTCACGGCAACATCTCGACACTCTGTAGAGGATGCTGTGTTGCAACATTTTGGCCATCAATGGCACCACAACAGGTCGAATCACCGGACGGACGTACAAATTTTCAGTCAGGGTGAGTGGAATACCCCCGTGAGAGCTCCTTGTGAGTTAACGAGCATTTCGCTCTAATTTAAGTATATGGCCGAAAGAGTCAGCATTCAGGAATTGTGAAACAACCCTGTCGTCCACAACCGGGTGCCACAAAGGGCCTACACTCACCACGAGATGGGGAAACTCACAGGTGTCTATTGTCTATTGAAGCCTAAGGGCTGTAGTGTGCGAGTGAGACAGACGAGAACCTACGTCATAGGGAAACCCAAGGACACGTAGCAGTGTTAAAATGGCGGACCTAAGCTCAGCCATAAAGGAAAACATTTATGAAAACTATTTACACTCCTGGAAATGGAAAAAAGAACACATTGACACCGGTGTGTCAGACCCACCATACTTGCTCCGGACACTGCGAGAGGGCTGTACAAGCAATGATCACACGCACGGCACAGCGGACACACCAGGAACCGCGGTGTTGGCCGTCGAATGGCGCTAGCTGCGCAGCATTTGTGCACCGCCGCCGTCACTGTCAGCCAGTTTGCCGTGGCATACGGAGCTCCATCGCAGTCTTTAACACTGGTAGCATGCCGCGACAGCGTGGACGTGAACCGTATCATACAGTTGACGGACTTTGAGCGAGGGCGTATAGTGGGCATGCGGGAAGCCGGGTGGACGTACCGCCGAATTGCTCAACACGTGGGGCGTGAGGTCTCCACAGTACATCGATGTTGTCGCCAGTGGTCGGCGGAAGGTGCACGTGCCTGTCGACCTGGGACCGGACCGCAGCGACGCACGGATGCACGCCAAGACCGTAGGATCCTACGCAGTGCCGTAGGGGACCGCACCGCCACTTCCCAGCAAATTAGGGACACTGTTGCTCCTGGGGTATCGGCGAGGACCATTCGCAACCGTCTCCATGAAGCTGGGCTACGGTCCCGCACACCGTTAGGCCGTCTTCCGCTCACGCCCCAACATCGTGCAGCCCGCCTCCAGTGGTGTCGCGACAGGCGTGAATGGAGGGACGAATGGAGACGTGTCGTCTTCAGCGATGAGAGTCGCTTCTGTCTTGGTGCCAATGATGGTCGTATGTGTGTTTGGCGCCGTGCAGGTGAGCGCCACAATCAGGACTGCATACGACCGAGGCACACAGGGCCAACACCCGGCATCATGGTGTGGGGAGCGATCTCCTACACTGGCCGTACACCACTGGTGATCGTCGAGGGGACACTGAATAGTGCACGGTACATCCAAACCGTCATCGAACCCATCGTTCTACCATTCCTAGACCGGAAAGGGAACTTGCTGTTCCAACAGGACAATGCACGTTCGCATGTATCCCGTGCCACCCAACGTGCTCTAGAAGGTGTAAGTCAATTACCCTGGCCAGCAAGATCTCCGGATCTGTCCCCCATTGAGCATGTTTGGGACTGGATGAAACGTCGTCTCACGCGGTCTACACGTCCAGCACGAACGCTGGTCCAACTGAGGCGCCAGGTGGAAATGGCATGGCAAGCCGTTCCACAGGATTACGTCCAGCATCTCTACGATCGTCTCCATGGGAGAATAGCAGCCTGCATTGCTGCGAAAGGTGGATATACACTGTACTAGTGCCGACATTGTGCATGCTCTGTTGCCTGTGTCTATGTGCCTGCGGTTCTGTCAGTGTGATCATGTGATGTATCTGACCCCAGGAATGTGTCAATAAAGTTTCCCCTTCCTGGGACAATGAATTCACGGTGTTCTTATTTCAATTTCCAGGAGTGTAATTCCGTAGTAATGCAGGAAATTTAAAAAAAATGGTTCAAATGGCTCTGAGCATTATGGGACAACATCTGAGGTCATCAGTTCCCTATAACATAGAATTACGTAAACCTAACTAACCTAGGGACATGACACACATCCATGCCCGAGGCAGGATTCGAACCTGAGGCCGTAGCGGTCGCGCGGTTCCAGACTGAAGCGCCTAGAACCGCTCAGCCACTCCGGCCGGCGCAGGCAATCAAGCCACAGTAATTTTAATCTGCCATTCTCCATAGATTTTCATGGTGATCCCAATAAAACTTGAATATTGATGATGTCTGTAATAGTTTAGGATTTACTGCTAAAGCGAAATCCACAAGTTATGTAATAAAGGCCTGAATGCGAAAATCTGAACTCTTTGCTCGATCTTAACGATCGACATTTCCTATAGAAGCGCATCATTAACATGACAAAATTTGTAAATGTCAATTCTGTCACTTTATTTGTTTAAAAGATGTAGTAAATTTAAATTATCAGTATTTTCAGTTAAGCATGAGATCATCACTTCCTCCACACAAAATACATTGAACAATGACAGCATGACACCTTATTGAATCATTAGGTAATAGAATATCTGTTGTAGAGTTTAGTGCATAATAGTTACTTGTGTTCTTTATTTTTTTAACAGAAAGCACATTGTTGCAAGGCTAATGGCTGTGGCATTCAAAACTAAGAAGGACATTGTATTGGTTTTCTGTACAAGAATTTAACATTTATTATGTAACGGACATTATTGTTACTTTATTTAGAACGTGAAAGTGGCCAATCTTTGATTATTTAAATACGTAAAAATGTAAAGTAATGTATAATAACAAATTGCCTTTTGGCTTCTGTCTCGGGTTCTTCGGCCGACGTTCAACTAACGTGCTGGCGAAACGTCAGAAAAATCATTAGATGAACGTCGGCCGAAGAACCCGAGACAGAAGCCAATAGGCAGTTTGTCAACAAGTGGCCACGAAAGCCTTAACAATTTTGTAATGTATAATAAGCTGTAGCCAGCATATGGACGGCTTCAGGAAAGGGAACTGCACTGGTCAGTTGAGTAAAGATGTTCGGCGCGCGGGAAACGCGGTCGGAGACGGGCAGAGGGCAGTTCTGGTCTAGACACCAAAGGGTGCACTGCTGGAGGATACGCGAAAGCGGACTGTCGGTCTTTATGTAAATAGGAAGTGAAACTATTTAAAAAATTTGGCGTTGTGTGGTATTGCGGGACTTAGTCTCTGAGCGGTGAGCAGCCGCGCGCCTGGTGTGAACTCTAACTTTTCGCGTAACTTCTGTTTCGCGATGAGATTGTGAATGATCGAACTGTGTCAAATGGATATGCGCTCGAGTGTAACAGTAACTCTAAAAACTACCACTTTCTTTATTAGTTTGCTTTCTAAATAAAAATTATTCTACTAAAATGGCAACTATGTGGCCTGCATTAATTTAGTTCGCGATATTATTACTACTTTTATTATACGTAATATTAACTTTGTGAAACTTCCTGGCAGATTAAAACTGTGTGCCGGGCCGAGACTCGAACTCGGCCCGGCACACAGTTTTAATCTGCCAGGAAGTTTCATATCAGCGCACACTCCGCTGCAGAGTGAAAATCTCATTCTGGAAACATCCCCCAGGCTGTGGCTAAGCCATGTCTCCGCAGTATCCATTCTTTCAGGAGTGGTAGTTCTGCAAGGTTCGCAGGAGAGCTTCTGTAAAGTTTGGAAGGTAGGAGACGAGGTACTGGCAGAAGTGAAGACGGGGCGTGAGTCGTGCTTGGGTAGCTCAGTTGGTAGAGCACTTGCCCGCGAAAGGCAAAGGTCCCGAGTTCGAGTCTCGGCCCGGCACACAGTTTTAATCTGCCAGGAAGTTTCATATCAGCGCACACTCCGCTGCAGAGTGAAAATCTCATCCTGATTAACTTCGTATTTCGACAAACTTGCCATCAGCCAGACAATTTAACCAAAGGGCCATAAGTGTCTAATTTAGGGCGTGTAACGTGACACGTGCGGTTCAACCCCTAGACTAGTTTGAGCCGAGACATTTCGACGAAGAGGAACCGCATGTGAGGCCGAACATCTTTGGGATGTTAGCTCGCGTCCTGCTGTCATACAAAACCGCACCCATGGGGAAAACTCCAGCTTTCCTCAGAAAACACAATAGACACCCAGCCTGTTCTCCAATGAGTTCTCGATTGACACCACTGGAGTCACAAATGGCGGTGGTTTAGGATCAGTGGAATGCACGCTGCAGGGCGTCTGGCTTGGAGATGTCCTTTAAATAACAGTTTGTCGTGTCACAGTGGTGCCAACTGCTACACAAATTGCTGCTGCAGAAGCGGTACGATGCGTCAGAGTCGAATGCCCAACACGACGGTCTTCGCTCTTCGTAGCGCCACCTGCCCTCCACAGCCCAGTCTTCTTGCGACGTACATTCTTGTAAGATCGCTGCCAGCGATCACGTACAGTGACCACATTCCTACCAAGTCTACCTTCATTGCGGCGGAAGGAACTTCCAACTTCTCGCAGCCCTAGTGCACGATCTCGACCAAACTCAGCTAGGTGTTAATAATGGCGTCTTTGTCGCCGTAAAGACATTCTTGACTAGCTTCAAGTCATGACGTCGAATCTCAAAGGTCACTAACGCTCTCGAGTAACAGCTATTATTTAAAGCAAACCCGATTTGCATCCTCATAGTAGTGCTACTAGCGCCACTCTTGTGTGATTGGGGCGAAATTTAAATAGACATCATCTTTCAGACGTAGAAACAGCTCTACCAACTCTGAATCGTGGGACTTAGGGAAAGCAGTAAAAGGAGTGAACGGGGCCTAATCAGTTACCGTTGCCTGCACAGTAAATACACACGTTTTATTTAAAGAAATAATTTTTTTAAACAATAATTTTTTTAAAAAAATTGACTGTCACACAATCTACACTGACGGCTGAGGGCCTTATTAAGAATAATTAAAATTATTTGTCAGCTGAAGGCCACAAGCAATAGGAATGTTGTTGGTTTGATGAAGCTCTCCATGCTACTCTATCCTGTGCAAGCTTCTTCATCTCCCAGTACCTACTGCAGCCTACATCCTTCTGAATCTGCTTAGTCTATCCATCTCTTGGTCTCCCTCTACGATTTTTACCCTCCACGCTGCCCTCCAAGACTAAATTGGTGATCCCTCGATGTCTCAGAACATGTCCTACCAACCGATCCCTCCTTCTAGTCATGTTGTGCCACAAACTTCTCTTCCCCCCAATCCTACTCAATACCTCCTCATTAGTTATATGATCTACCCATCTAATCTTCAGCATTCTTCTGTAGCACCACATTTCCAAAGCTTCTATTCTCTTCTTGTCCAAACTATTTATTGTCCATGTTTCACTTCCATACATGGCTACACTCCATTCAAATACTGTCAGAAACGACTTCCCGACACTTAAATCTATACTCGATGTTAACAAATTTCTCTTCTTCAAAAACGCTTTTCTTGCCATTGCCAGTCTACATTTTATATCCTCTCTACTTTGACCATCATCAGTTATTTTGCTCCCCAAGTAGCAAAACTCCTTTACGACTTTAAGTGTCTCATTTCCTAATCTAATTCCCTCAGCATCACCCGACTTAATTCTACTACATTCCATTATCGTCGTTTTGCTTTTGTTGATGCTCATCTTATATCCTCCTTTCAAGACACTGTCCATTCCGTTCAACTGCTCTTCCAAGTCCTTTCCTGTCTCTGACAGAACTACAGTGTCATTGGCGAACCTCAATGTTTCTATTTCTTCTCCATGGACTTTAATACCTACTCCGAATTTTTCTTTTGTTTCCTTTACTGCTTGCTCAATATACAGATTGAATAACATCGGGGACAGGCTACAGCCCTGTCTCACTCCCTTCCCAACCGCTGCTTCCCTTTCATGCCCCTCGACTCTTATAACTGCCATCTGGTTTCTGTACGAATTGTAAATAGTCTTTCGCTCCCTGTATTTTACCCCTGCCACCTTTAGAAATAGAAAGAGAGTATTCCAGTCTACATTGCCAAAAGCTTTCTCTAAGTCCACAAATGCTAGAAATGTAGGTTTACCTTTCCTTAATCTATTTTCTAAGATAAGTCGTAGGGTCAGTATTGCCTCACGTGTTCCAACATTTCTGCGGAATCCAAACTGATCTTCGCCGAGGTCGGCTTCTACCAGTTTTTCCATTCGTCTGTAAAGAAATCGCGTTAGTATTTTGCATCCATGACTTATTAAACTGATAGTTCGGTAGTTTTCACATCTGTCAACGCCTGCTTTCTTTGGGATTGGAACTATTATATTCTTCTTGAAGTCTGAGGGTAGTTCGCCTGTCTCATACATCGTGCTCACCAGATGGTAGAGTTTTGTCAGGACTGGCTCTCCCAAGGCCGTCGGTAGTTCTAATGGAATGTTGTCTACTACCGGTGCCTAGCTTCGACTCAGGTCTTTCAGTGCTCTGTCAAACTCTTCACGCAGTATCATATCTCCCATTTCATCTTCATCTACATCCTCTTCCATTGCCATAAGACTGTCCTCAAGTACATCACACTTGTGTAGACCCTCTATATACTCCTTCCACCTTTCTGCTTTCCCTTTTTTGCTTAGAACTGGGTTTCCATCTGAGCTCTTGATATTCGTACAAGTGGCTCTCTTATCTCCAAAGGTCTCTTTAATTTTCCTGTAGGCAGTATCTGTCTTACCCCTAGTGAGATAAGCCTCTACATCCTTACATTTGTCCTCTGGCCATCCCTGCTTAGCCATTTTGCACTTCCTGTCGATCTCATTTTTGAGACGTTTGTATTCCCTTTTGCCTGCTTCAGTTACTGCGTTTTTATATTTTCTTCTTTCATCAATTAAATTCAATATTTCTTCTGTTACCCAAAGATTTCTAATAGCCCTCGTATTTTTATCTACTTGTTCCTCTGCTGCCTTCACTACTTCATCCCTCATAGCTACCCATTCTTCTTCTACTGTATTTCTTTCCCCCATTCCTGTCAATTGTTCCCTTATGCTCTCCCTGAAACTCTGTACAACCTCTGGTTCTTTCAGTTTATCCAGGTCCCATCTCCTTAAATTCCCACCTTTTTGCAGTTTCTTCAGTTTTAATCTACAGTTCATAACCAATAGATTGTGGTCAGAGTCCACATCTGCCCCTGGAAATCTCTTACAATTTAAAACCTGGTTCCTAAATCTCTGTCTTACCATTATATAATCTATCTGAAACTATCTGATACCTTCTAGATTCTTCCATGTATACAACCTTCTTTAATAACACTAAATCCAAACTAACATCAAGCAGGAGAAGGCGGCTAATGGCATCCACCAACCTGACAGACTCCACTTCCTGCGGTTGGTCTCACCGACCCTGGGAGCAGCAACATGGAAACAACAGCGAGATCACAAACAGTAGACGTTTCGCTACTGGATAAGGTTCACTCAACTTGAAACGTCCTGGGTTCGGTCATCGGCTACTGCCCCTCGGTCCGACAGTGCCTGCTCACTGCCAGTGGTCCCGGCCTGCCGTCATGCTGCTCCGTCCGAAGCCCAACTGCCTGACACACACGACGACCTGGAAATACTAGCCGTAGTACCAAAGATAGTACCACAGTACTGGCTATCGATAACCGCTGCTGCTGCCACTCGTGGTCAAACAATACTAGCAAACACAGTGGTGCCATTAACACAAGAAGGAAAATAGATGCCACTACCGATATTACAAGACGCCAAGTTATGAACATCAAGAACGCGAGCCGCACACGGCTCAAACTCATTAGTGTTGCAGTTTTCTTTTCCCGTCAGACTATGTAACATTTTAATTGAAAATACACTCCTGGAAATTGAAATAAGAACACCGTGAATTCATTGTCCCAGGAAGGGGAAACTTTATTGACACATTCCTGGGGTCAGATACATCACATGATCACACTGACAGAACCACAGGCACATAGACACAGGCAACAGAGCATGCACAATGTCGGCACCAGTACAGTGTATATCCACCTTTCGCAGCAATGCAGGCTGCTATTCTCCCATGGAGACGATCGTAGAGATGCTGGATGTAGTCCTGTGGAACGGCTTGCCATGCCATTTCCACCTGGCGCCTCAGTTGGACCAGCGTTCGTGCTGGACGTTCAGACCGCGTGAGACCACGCTTCATCCAGTCCCAAACATGCTCAATGGGGGACAGATCCGGAGATCTTGCTGGCCAGGGTAGTTGACTTACACCTTCTAGAGCACGTTGGGTGGCACGGGATACATGCGGACGTGCATTGTCCTGTTGGAACAGCAAGTTCCCTTGCCGGTCTAGGAATGGTAGAACGATGGGTTCGATGACGGTTTGGATGTACCGTGCACTATTCAGTGTCCCCTCGACGATCACCAGTGGTGTACGGCCAGTGTAGGAGATCGCTCCCCACACCATGATGCCGGGTGTTGACCCTGTGTGCCTCGGTCGTATGCAGTCCTGATTGTGGCGCTCACCTGCACGGCGCCAAACACGCATACGACCATCATTGGCACCAAGGCAGAAGCGACTCTCATCGCTGAAGACGACACGTCTCCATTCGTCCCTCCATTCACGCCTGTCGCGACACCACTGGAGGCGGGCTGCACGATGTTGGGGCGTGAGCGGAAGACGGCCTAATGGTGTGCGGGACCGTAGCCCAGCTTCATGGAGACGGTTGCGAATGGTCCTCGCCGATACCCCAGGAGCAACAGTGTCCCTAATTTGCTGGGAAGAATTAATACATGGCCTGATATAAGAATGAAATATAAGAATATAAGACTTTAAAAAGATTGTAAACCTAAAAATACCATACACACGTATATTACATAATAAATGTATGATAGTTATTATGAAACCCACTTATATTTTACAATTAATATAACACCCTCGCATACCCTAACCTGATAAGAAACATTCGTAAGGTAACCTACTACAGACATGCGTATAGTGTATTGAACTGGGGACCTAGAAACGACAGAGAGGCTTCGTCCCGCCATAGCCCACAATGTTCCACAACCCCACAACTAGCCACAGCAGTCCGCTATAGCGCCCCTAGTGAGGTAATAAGAAAACACTTAAAAACAGTATTTATAAAGAAGAGACACTAAAAAATCGAATTATATATATACATTATATATATATATATATATATATATATATATATATATATATATATATATATATATATATTATAATGTACCCATAAAATAATACTTTCTCTGTGCAAATACTTTCGAGTGCAAAAAAATATAACAAAATGATCTACAGAGACGACAAGATACGCTCTTTTGTTAATTTTTTAGTCGTCTTCACTTCTTCTCTTGTCTTGGTTGCGTGTGCACGGACATCTTGCGAGTGCTGGCAAATGTAAGTATATTTGTACGAATTAAGCAGATAATATTTTGATTTAATATCATTGTTCACTTTTAATTTGTAAGAGGTGATCCCGATTTCATGTCCGCCTTCCTTAGATTAACCTGCATTCGAGTAATTTACAGTTCAACAATCGCAGCAGCCGATGCAGCCAACGACGCCATTACGTGGCGATATTAACTTATAAAATTTAGCGGAAGCGAAATACTCGCCCGCTATTAACATAATATACATTTTTCTCCACAGCCGCCCGACGTTGCAGAAAATACGTAGCTTTAGGATTCTTATTTTCAGTACCATAGCCGAGAGCCAGAGCCAGTACTCCGACTACAATGCAATCGTTAACGGAGGTAAGAAAAAATACTCTCGCGCGTGTGTGGGCCGCAATTGTAATTAATAACTAAAGATTTTTTGCTTTAAAGTGAACTGACTAGCCGAGGAAATTAATATGAAAAGTTTATTCCATTGTTCAACTTATATGCTCATGTTTTAAGATTCAGCTAGTGTAACATTCATTACCGTAACAAATAATTTAAGATTAATATTGTTAAAAAGGGGAACTTCACAAAAGCATTTAATTGTAAATCAAAATTAAAATGAAATATCATTTTTATTAACGCCCACCACGCAAGTCGCCAACAATCAAAATAATCAACATAATAATAATATATTAAATTACGATGGCCGACGGATGCGAGTAGATACATAAGACGCTACAAATGAAACCAACTGTGGGTACAACAAAATCAGAAAAAGACACGGAAAGTTTTAAATCGATGTCTTTTCTGCCATACGCGGGAAGCCTATCGTCAAAAATAGGACGGATCCTCAGTAAGCATGAAGTGAAAGTGATTTTTTGCCCTCCACCAAAGACAGCAGCACTCCTGGGTTCCGTTAAGGATGATCTGGTGCTTCGGAAGCCTGGGGTTTACAAGATCCCCTGCGAGTGCGGCCGTTCATACATCGGACTGACGACAAGTACAGTCCAGGAGAGATGCGCAGAGTCCGCAGGTACACCCGGCTCTTACAACCTAATAAATCTGCGGTGGCCGAGCACTCTATTGACACTGGGCACTCTATGGTGCACGATAACGTCGAAGGCCGGCCGAAGTGGCCGTGCGGTTAAAGGCGCTGCAGTCTGGAACCGCAAGACCGCTACGGTCGCAGGTTCGAATCCTGCCTCGGGCATGGATGTTTGTGATGTCCTTAGGCTAGTTAGGTTTAACTAGTTCTATGTTCTAGGGGACTAATGACCTCAGAAGTTGAGTCCCATAGTGCTCAGAGCCATTTGAACCAATTTGATAACGTCGAAATTTTAGCCTCGACCTCATCCTTCTGGGATTCAGTAGTGAAGGAAGCAATTGAAATTAGCTTGGCGACGAACTGAATTAACAGAGATTGCGGCTTCAGCTTGGACAAATCTTGGAATCCGGCAATTTCTGTAATTTAATCGCAAAGATGTCGCGACGATGCAGCTCGCAGTGATACATCGATATCACCGTGTGGATCGACCGCGAGCCATACATCTATTTCCATTCATATGCCATACGACTTGCCGCCGATTAGCGTCTCTGGTGCCTTGTGTATCTGTGGCCCCATGCGCAGCGGTGCGGTCCACGGCTTTAGAAGGACGGAGCAAGTGCTGCAGCGTCAGTCACCTCAGCTCACTCTGAAGATGGCTGGACGGTATTCAGCCGAAATATTAGAAGAAGTCAAATTTATGCGGGTGCACGGCCGAAATTTTATGGATGAGGAGATACTTGACTGGGAAGTAGCAGCTCCAATCGCGTTAACTGACAACCGCTGGGAGAGTGGTATGCTGGCCTCATACCCCTGCATATCCGCATCTAGTGACGACTATGGGCAAAGGATGACACGGCGCTCGGTCACTACTGTCGGGCTTTCAAGGCCTGTTCGGACGTAGTTTTGTTTACCACCTGATTGAGCCGTTTTGATATTCAACAGACCTCCACCACTGTAAGAGGGCAGACACCATTGTCGTGACTAGGTTCTGGAACACCGATACACAAATTAATTAGTACAGTTAAATAGAATACTTATTAATTGCAACACACATGTAAACTATAGCACCCGTTTCAGGTTACACACATACAGGATGTTACAAAAATGTATGGTCAAACTTTCAGCAAACATTCCTCACACACAAAGAAAGAAAATATGTTATGTGGACATGTGTCCGGAAATGCTTACTTTCCATGTTAGAGCTCATTTTATTACTTCTCTTCAAGTCACATTACTCATGGAATGGAAACACACAGCAACAGAACGTACCAGCGTGACTTCAAACACTTTGTTACAGGAAATGTTCAAAATGTACTCCGTTAACGAGGATACATGCATCCACCCTCCGTCGCATGGAATCCCTGATGCCCTGATGCAGCCCTGGAGAATGGCGTATTGTATCACAGCCGTCCACAATACGAGCACGATGAGTCTCTACCTTTGGTACCGGGGTTACGTAGATAAGAGCTTTCAAATGCCCCCATAAATGAAAGTCAAGAGGGTTGAAGTGAGGAGAGCGTGGAGGCCATGGAATTGGTTCGCCTCTACCAATCCATCGGTCACCGAATCTGTTGTTGAGAAGCGTACGAACACTTCGACTGAAATGTGCAGGAGCTCCATCGTGCATGAACCACATGTTGTGTCGTACTTGTAAAGGCACATGTTCTAGCAGCACAGGTAGAGTATCCCGTATGAAATCATGATAACGTGCTCCATTGAGCGTAGGTGGAAGAACATGGGGCCCAATCAAGACATCACCAACAATGCCTGCCCAAACGTTCACAGAAAATCTGTGTTGATGGCGTGATTGCACAATTGCGTGCGGATTCTCGTCAGCCCACACATGTTGATTGTGAAAATTTACAATTTGATCACGTTGGAATGAAGCCTCATCCGTAAAGAGAACATTTGCACTGAAATGAGGATTGACACATTGTCGGATGAACCATTCGCAGAAGTGTACCCGTGGAGGCCAATCAGCTGCTGATAGTGCCTGCACACGCTGTACATGGTACGGAAACAACTGGTTCTCCCGTAGCACTCTCCATGCAGTGACGTGGTCAACGTTACATTGTACAGCAGCAACTTCTCTGACGCTGACATTAGGGTTATCGTCAACTGCACGAAGAATTGCCTCGTCTATTACAGGTGTCCTCGTCGTTCTAGGTCTTCCCCAGTCACGAGTCATCGGCTGGACTGTTCCGTGCTCCCTAAGACGCCGATCAATTGCTTCGAACGTCTTCCTGTCGGGACACCTTCGTTCTGGAAATCTGTCTCGATACAAACGTACCGCGCCACGGCTATTGCCCCGTGCTAATCCATACATCAAATGGGCATCTGCCAACTCCGCATTTGTAAACATTGCACTGACTGCAAAACCACGTTCGTGATGAACACTAACCTGTTGATGCTACGTACTGATGTGCTTGATGCTAGTACTGTAGAGTAATGAGTCGCATGTCAACACAAGCACCGAAGTCAACATTAGCTTCCTTCAATTGGACCAACTGGCGGTGAATCGAGGAAGTACAGTACATACTGACGAATCTAAAATGAGCTCTAACATGGAAATTATGCGTTTCCGGATACATGTCCACGTAACATCTTTTCTATATTTGTGTGTGAGGAATGTTTCCTGAAAGTTTGGCCGTACCTTTTTGTAACACCCTGTATATGAACCTGTCCATGCAGAGAACGAAGTGACATACCAGTCACTTCCAGAAGTAAACACCCGTCCAAAGACCACTTCCGTTAGCACAGTCGCTACACAAAGTGCTGCAACAGTTCCTACCGTCGTGGGCTGTTTGCTGTAGGCGGCAGAGTGGCAGCTGCTCTTTTGAGACTGTTGGCCAGTGTGAACTCTGGATGAACAATGCCTCCCAGTGAAGGCGAGTTCCCCTGCTGTCCGGCGAACAACAGTCACCGACTCGGTGGACGGCGAGACATAAAGCTGCGCAGAGCGATACGCCTGCTCTGTCCGACTGGCTGAAGCCGCTGGCGACAGCTCACATCCCGCTCGTTGGCTGCCCAGATGGAGTGACGTCATCCTCTTGCCTGATTGGTGGACGTGACCAGATGTAGCGGAACAGTGCAGCCGCTGCTGGCGACCTCTGTGGACAGTCGCTGAAGCGATCACTGATCTGCGCCTCAACGATACTGGTGTCCAAAATTAAAAAATGGCTCTCAGCATTATGCGACTTAACATCTGAGGTCATTAGTCGCCTAGAGCTTAGAACTAATTAAACCTAACTAACCTAAGGACATCACATACATCCATGCCCGAGGCAGGATTCGAACCTGCGACCGTAGCGGTCGCTCGGCTGCAGACTGTAGCGCCTAGAACCGCACGGCCACTCCGGCCGGCTCCAAAATTAAAACAACAACAGAAATTTTGCAATGTTGCGTTCATTTTGCCACAAAACAGTACAAAGGAGGAAGTAATGAAGTAGAAACAATGTAAAGAACACAGAACATAAACAACTGCAATATGCATGACGCTAGATAAAAGGTTTTTCGTTTTTTTCCGACTTAACAGATTTGCACAAACGTTCTGACAACTGGTTAATGTGCTCAGTATGGGATTTGACCATGTCTCGTAGCAATACATGCCTGATAACGGCGGAACACACTGGGAATCATGCTAACAATCTCGTGTTGAGGCAATAACGCCCATTCTTCCTGCAGAGCTGCTCGCAAGTCTTTGAAAGTGGTTGGTGGATGCTGATGTGATGCAACCCGTCTCCTTAATGCATCCCAGACATGCTCTGTAGGATCCAAATTGGGAGAACGAGCAGGCCACGCCATGCGTGCAGTATCTTCCGTTTCCAATCAAACATCAACCGCCTGTTCTCTATCAGGCCGAGCATTACCGCCCATTATTACGAAGCCTAGGTCCACAGCATTTCAGGTCCCAAGATCTCGTCAGTATACTTGACAGCGTTTAAATCTTGCCGTGCCATGAAGAGGTGTCCGAGTGATCGACATAATCCCCGCCCACACCACGAGGGACCCTCCTCGATATCGGCCGCTTTGTGCAACGTTTTGGTCCCGAAATCGTGTTCCACATTCCCTCCAGATGCGAATTAGTTGAGAATTACTCTCCAGACCAAATAGGGACTCTTCTGTGAACAGAACATTCGCCCACTTTTCGACGGTCCAGGTGGCATGTTGACGGTTACACTCTACACTTTCCCTTCTGTGAAGACGTGTCGGAGGTACATATACGGCAGAAGAGTGAAGGCCACTTTGCCGAAGACTTCTGTACTCATTTTACCTCGGTACAACACGTCCAGTGGATGCTGCAAGGCCGGCCGTAGTGGCCGTGCGGTTCTAGGCGCTTCAGTCTGGAACCGCGAGACCGCTACGGTCGCAGGTTCGAATCCTGCCTCGGGCATGGATGTGTGTGATGTCCTTAGGTTGGTTAGGTTTAAGTAGTTCTAAGTTCTATGGGACTCATGACCTCAGAAGTTGAGTCCCACAGTGCTCAGAGCCATTTGATGCTGCGAGGCCAGATGCCAGTTGCCGTGCAGTAATTAGCGGTCCTGTTGTATTACAGACAAAACAAAAAACGGTTCTCTCTTTCTGATTTTATACATGGTCAGCCCAGTACTGGTCATCGGGACACAGTTTCGGTCTCTATAAACTGTCGCCACGTTCGGGAAAGAACTGAACGATTCACACTAAGCCACTGGGTCATACTGTGACTATCCTGCTCCCAGTCTTCCTACGGCCATCCACCGTACAGAGTCTGGTACGTATCTTCTCTGTGGCAAACTGCATCGCCTGTGGCTGTGCGCAGAACCACTGCGGATGTGTGACTACCCGGTAAACACCAGCCCATTTGATAGGTGCCCTCATATCATCGTTGGCATTGTTGTCCGTTGACTGGGATACCATTTTCCGTACAAGACACGATCGTATAGATATCTGCTGATCTTTGTATGATTATATCGCTAATTACACACAGGACGTGGAAATAACGGTTTGTTGCTGTAATTTTGGATACCAAAGTACACCTATGGAACGCTGGAATGCCAGCAAGGCAGAAGGGTGGACTGTTTGTCAGGAGCAGTGCTGTGGATAACAACGCTAACAGGCCACTTTCTTCTATCTTCTATGTAAATAAATATCAATTGGCGCATGTATGAAAAACCATCGCTTGAGAACGGATCGCTCGATTTCGATGACTATTTTTTATTGTATTCGTAACTGTCAGTACAAGGTTTGTATGCAAGAAAATTTTTGGAAAACACACCGGAAAAGTCGGAAATCTGGATGATAGTTAACTGTGAAAATGCAAACGAAACAAATGTAACAGTTGGTTTGGCAGTTCTGCTATGAGATGTTTTCATAATAAAAAGGTGAACTCCAGTTCAACAGTTCTGCAGTGGCATCTTTTCGTAACAATTCAAACATCCCCTTAGAAAAAATTTATAAATGACAGTGCTGGAAAACCTCTATGTTATTTGATTTTCAAACAGCTGAGCAAAACTGAACGTACTCAGACATTGCTCTCTTTACTTATTCTGACTAACACTAAACTGACACACAATATTTTTAGCGCAACGCAATCTGACTTTCACTAATCCCTACAAAAGAATGGTCCTGACTAACAATAACCTATACCTTTCATGAATCACTTACCTCACAAAAATCTTCGTTACTCGAACTACTGCAATACAGCGAGCGCCAGTACTGCCAGCTAAATAAAAGATTCTAACTACGGAAGGCACTAACTACTGATAGGCATATTTAGCAAATGAAAGATTTTGATAGAGAACAAACACTGTATTTACCTTAATAATGTTCAAAAGTCATCGTATATATATCATGAGTTCATGACATTAAGTTTTACAAATTTGCTCTTTCTGATGGACACACGTCCAGATCGTCGGCTCTCAAAATTCTGCCATCTCTCTCCCCACATCCACCACTTCTGGCGGCTCACCTCCAACTGCGAAACGCTACGGGCTGTTCACATCAGCCGGCCGAAGTGGCCGTGGGGTTAAAGTCGCTGCAGTCTGGAACCGCAAGACCACTACGGTCGCAGGTTCGAATCCTGCTTCGGGCATGGATGTGTGTGATGTCCTTAGGTTAGTTAGGTTTAAGTAGTCCTAAGTTCTAGGGGACTGATGACCTCAGCAGTTGAGTCCCATAGTGCTCAGAGCCATTTGAACCATTTTTGTTCACATCAAACTGCCCGACACTACAATAGCAAATATTCCAACAATGCCAACCAGCCACCGATTGCACACAGCACAGTCACTGATTTTCATACTGAGCGCTGTGTGGCGTTACCAACATAAAAACCTAAACAGCCTACTTAGACAACAAATTCCGCTTTGAATACTGATATTTAGCGAAAACGAATACAACTGAAAGCCATATTTCAGCGTATTATCAGTGGTGATTATATCTTTGATGTGTTGCACAGACTGAATTGATGTCAGCTCATGGCACTTTGGTGTGTTGCAAAACTTCAACTGACTTCAGTTCGTGGTTTACTTCGATAGAAAAAAAATAGGCGTCGAAATATCGATCGGCGTACGCTGCACGCAAGCCAGTTATCGTCTAGTCAATGCGGGTCAATAGGACTGACGAAAAGCGTAGACAGCATAGGGAGGCAAATCGAATAAGAATTTCTAGAGCGCGATCCATTATGACTCTGGAAAAACGGGTACAGTCGAAATCAAACCGCTCACTTGGATCTTACGCACAAAATACACACATCAAGGAACCGCGCGACCGCTACGGTCGTAGGTTCGAATCCTGCCTCGGGTATGGATGTGTGTGATTTCCTTAGGTTAGTCAGGTGTAAGTAGTCCTAAGTTCTAGGGGACTGATGACCTCAATTGTGAAGTCCCACAGTGCTCAGAGCCATTTGAACCATTTGAACACACATCAAAAAAAGTTTTGCATCACCGTGGTTCCCAGAATTCTTGAAGATAGACGTTGACTGTTGATATTGTATCACAGACAGAGTCCTTTTGACTGCCCAGAGATGTCACCAAATCCGACCAAAGATGTAAACAACCATGCATGAGCAGCGCCGATTAGACGGAGGGGGGCCGACAGCCGATTAGCTCCAGTTATTCCACCAGGAACGAGGTACACGGCTCGTATTGTCTGTAGTTCAACCATTCCTAGACGGTCAATACCGTCGTTCGATCCTGTCCGCTTTGTTACTTTGGGCTAGGAAGGGCTCTCAACAAGGGAAGTGTCCAGGCGTCACCGAGTGAACCAAAGCGATGTTGTCCGGACATGCAAGAGATACACAGAGACAGGAACTGTCGATGACATGCCTCGCTCAGGCCGCCAAGGGCTACTACTGCAGCGGGAGACCGCTACCTACAAATTTTGGCTCGAAGGAAACCTGACAGCAACGTCACCATGTTGAATAATGCTGTTCGTGCCGCCACAGGGCGTCGTGTTACGATTCAAAACGTGGGCAATAGGCTGCATGATGCGCAACTTCACTCCCGACGCCCATGGCGAGGTCCATCATTGCAACCGCGGCACCATGCAACACGGTACAGATGGGCCCAACAACATGCCGAATGGACCGCTCAGGATTGGCATCACGTTCCCTTCATCGATGAATGTCGCATATGCCTTCAACCAGACAATCGTCGGAGACTTATATGGAGGCAACCCAGTCAGGCTGAAAGCCTTAGACACACTGTCCAGCGAGTGCAGCAAGGTGGAGATTCCCTGCAGTTTTGGGGTGCATTATGTGGGGCCGACATACGTCGCTGGTGGTCATGGAAGGCACTGTAACGGCTGTACGATACGTGAATGCCATCCTCCGACCGATAGTGCAACCATATCGGCAGCATATTGGCGAGGCATTTGTATTCATGGACGACAGTTCGCGCCTCCATCGTACACATCTTGTGAATGACTTCCTACAGGATAACGACATCGCCCGACCACAGTGGCCAGCATGTTCTCAAGACATGAACCCTATCGAACATGTCTGGGATGAATTGAAAAGGGCTGTCTATGGACGGCGTGACCCACCAGCCACTCTGAGGTATCTACTCCGAATGGCCGTTGAGGAGTGGGACAATCTGGACCAACAGTGCCTTGATGAACTTGTGGATAGTATGCCACGACGAATACAGGCGTGCAGGGCGTGCTTCTGGTTATTAGACGTACTGGTGTGTGGCTATCTGGACCATTACCTCTGAAGGTCTCGCTGTATGATGGTACAACAAGCAAAGTGTGATTTTCATGAGTAATAAAAAGGGCGGAAATGATGTTTATGTTGATCTCTATTCCAATTTTTTGTACGGGTTCCGGAACTCTCGGAACCGAGGTGATGGAAAACTTTTTTGATATGTGTAATTTGGAGTATCGACACAACAGACAGCTAAATTTGACTATTTGATTTGAACGTTTGGTGCTCAGATACAAAGCAACAGTCGACTATGCCGCGGATGTATTGGTCGACTACGGAACAGTGAACGACGTTTGTCATTTGGAACAGAAAATAGAAAGGTTGTGTTTCTGGCTAACTTTACAATCCGACCTGTTGGTAAATTGAAACCATGCGAAATTCTGTCATTAAAGGTACTATCCTCACAGACCCAGAAGCTGGAAAGGTCCCTCTCGCACCCTGTATACTAGTGATTCTAATCGATTTACCCGTTCATTTTAACTTCCATTCATGGTTCCGTTAGCAATAACAATAAATAAGGTCAGAGACAGGGGGAGGAGAAGATGGACAGAGAGAGGGGACGAAGAAGAAGATTAGAACGTACATCCAATTCCCATACATATTTAGTAACTATGAAGGACTACTGGGTTCGCTAGATTTTATAAAACCTTTTATTGTGCTCTAATACGACGAATTAAAACGTAGTACAGAAGTTGATGCAAAAATTAAAGACTACCAACGCATCTTTCAAATTATTACATTAAGCAAGGAATTAAATAAAAAAATTAAGTAAAGAAATAAGGGAAAAGATGCATCCAA
Organism: Schistocerca americana; assembly: GCF_021461395.2. Taxonomy (NCBI): domain Eukaryota; kingdom Metazoa; phylum Arthropoda; class Insecta; order Orthoptera; family Acrididae; genus Schistocerca; species Schistocerca americana. The sequence goes on from NC_060127.1 coordinate 43,100,762, forward strand.
AAAAATGATAATTTCTTTAGCCGCATTATTTGGTGTTAAATTCTTGTTGTTCAACGTTTTCTATGTGCTATGTTAATTTATTGTTTGAACTACTCTTAAATTTAATATAGAGCAATTCAACAGAAAATTGTAACAGTCACCAGTCAATACTTATTTTGTCCTAAAATAAGAATTTTAATGCGTATTACAAAAAAGTGGTATAAAATTTATGGTAAGGAAATAAATTTTTGTTCAGTTTGGTTGCAGAAGAAAGTTATTTCTCCAAATTTTTGTTACTTGAGTTAGACACGAAATACAAAATGTACAATTTACTTTGTTTTCACCGAGAAAAAAATCCGTAGTTACCTCAAACAATATTTTGTCTCTATATATGTAGCCTCTGAAGATTCAGTCTTTTAATCTATTTTCTTTGTAATTTTACATTATTTTCCTAGCTAACTTGTTACGTCCGGTGATTGTGTTGCTGGCTTCAGTGCAACTGAAGTTCGTAAGAAAAAAAAAGTCAAACTAGAGAGAAGCCATCCATAGGCATTGAGTTTAGCGTCCAAACTGATCGCAAAACTAGGCTGATGTTTATGACATGTATGACAGTTCTCATGATGACGGAGAGATAGTAAAAGATTTGCAGAAACACGAGCTTGTGTAGAGGACTACAGAAGAACACCCAAAAGAGACACGAAGATATAAACAGGGAAATACACTCCTGGAAATTGAAATAAGAACACCGTGAATTCATTGTCCCAGGAAGGGGAAACTTTATTGACACATTCCTGGGGTCAGATACATCACATGATCACACTGACAGAACCACAGGCACATAGACACAGGCAACAGAGCATGCACAATGTCGGCACTAGTACAGTGTATATCCACCTTTCGCAGCAATGCAGGCTGCTATTCTCCCATGGAGACGATCGTAGAGATGCTGGATGTAGTCCTGTGGAACGGCTTGCCATGCCATTTCCACCTGGCGCCTCAGTTGGACCAGCGTCCGTGTTGGACGTGCAGACCGTGTGAGACGACGCTTCATCCAGTCCCAAACATGCTCAATGGGGGACAGATCCGGAGATCTTGCTGGCCAGGGTAGTTGACTTACACCTTCTAGAGCACGTTGGGTGGCACGGGATACATGCGGACGTGCATTGTCCTGTTGGAACAGCAAGTTCCCTTGCCGGTCTAGGAATGGTAGAACGATGGGTTCGATGACGGTTTGGATGTACCGTGCACTATTCAGTGTCCCCTCGACGATCACCAGTGGTGTACGGTCAGTGTAGGAGATCGCTCCCCACACCATGATGCCGGGTGTTGGCCCTGTGTGCCTCGGTCGTATGCAGTCCTGATTGTGGCGCTCACCTGCACGGCGCCAAACACGCATACGACCATCATTGGCACCAAGGCAGAAGCGACTCTCATCGCTGAAGACGACACGTCTCCATTCGTCCCTCCATTCACGCCTGTCGCGACACCACTGGAGGCGGGCTGCACGATGTTGGGGCGTGAGCGGAAGACGGCCTAACGGTGTGCGGGACCGTAGCCCAGCTTCATGAAGACGGTTGCGAATGGTCCTCGCCGATACCCCAGGAGCAACAGTGTCCCTAATTTGCTGGGAAGTGGTGGTGCAGTCCCCTACGGCACTGCGTAGGATCCTACGGTCTTGGCGTGCATCCGTGCGTCGCTGCGGTCCGGTCCCAGGTCGACGGGCACGTGCACCTTCCGCCGACCACTGGCGACAACATCGATGTGCTGTGGAGACCTCACGCCCCACGTCTTGAGCAATTCGGCGGTACGTCCACCCGGCCTCCCGCATGCCCACTATACGCCCTCGCTCAAAGTCCGTCAACTGCACATACGGTTCACGTCCACGCTGTCGCGGCATGCTACCAGTGTTAAAGACTGCGATGGAGCTCCGTATGCCACGGCAAACTGGTTGACACTGACGGCGGCGGTGCACAAATGCTGCGCAGCTAGCGCCATTCGACGGCCAACACCGCGGTTCCTGGTGTGTCCGCTGTGCCGTGCGTGTGATCATTGCTTGTACAGCCCTCTCGCAGTGTCCGGAGCAAGTATGGTGGGTCTGACACACCGGTGTCAATGTGTTCTTTTTTCCATTTCCAGGAGTGTATATCACATGAACGAAAAGAAAAACGCAGTGGTCATAATTTCACCGTTTATCTGGTAGTTTTCTTCTTTGTACAGTCCTTCTGAAGACAGGCAGTTTGAGATATTTTCAGAGTAAGAAATACGATTCACAATATTTCGTGAAGTAAGGATGAGGTGAAAGGAACAACATCAAAGGAAGTGGAATACTAGATGAGCCATTAAATTGTGTTGCCTGCCTTGTTCTGTGAGACCTGCTCTTAGCAGAGAGGTCATAAATATCTCCCCATAAATCTTTGACCAAAACAGCTTTAAAGACATTGTCCGGCAACATTCCTTGTTGATACCTGCTAAATCTCACGGCTTTCTGTGCTCAAGGGCAGTCGCAAATACTTGCTACATTTCTCATCCTCTCACAGTAGCGTTAAATGTAAACAGATAGCACGACATTTGTCCTCTACAAGGCAGCCATAAAATCGTCGCCCGCCAGCGTATCTCTCCAGATATCTCGTCCTTTTACAGCTGCTTTTAACGTGAGGATATATAGAAACCGGCCGCTGTGAGGTGTAATTAAAGCTCAGCTTGCAGTAAACGCTGCTGGACCACACCGTGTTCACAGCAGGAAAAGATACATGGCACCTGCGAACTGTGTTACGTCTAGACACTCTGGTGAAACGTAATGGATTTCATCGGCGGAAGAGAATTGTAGGCAATAATAAGTTTGCATGAGAAATAGCAGTTCTGCCACTGGTACAACAACACATTACTTTTGGTCAGTGAAACAAACTAACGTAAACTGCTATCTCAGGAGATACAAAAGAGAGGATTCTGAACAATTTGGCTTTTTCGTATCGGGTGCCACAGCCACAGATTTATTAAAAAAGAACAGTGATGTACACTGCTGGCCACCGTAAATGCAACACCAAGAAAGACAAGAGGTAGCACAACAAAATTTATTTTGTAGATAACATGTTGACCAAGTATCAAATGATTACGTTTACAGACGTCTGTGACATGTGGTTCCTGCCAGAATCAATAGTCAGAGTAGCCGCCATTGTTGGAGATCACCGCTGCCACACGTCTCGGCATTGAATCAAAGAGACGTTGGATGTGTTCCTGGGGTACAGCAGCCCAAGCAGCTTCCACACGTTGCCAAAGATCATCTGGTGTGGCAGCTGGGGATGTAATCTGGGTCACTCGTTGAGCAACCACGGACCACATGTTTTCTATCGGCGAAAGATCCGGAGAGCGAGCCGGCCAGGGAAGCAATTCAATCTGGTTATTGACGAAGAACCTTTGGACAATGCGTGCGACGTGTGGTCGCGCATTATCCTGTTGAAATATGGCTGTGGCCGAGCCCTGAAGGTAAGGAAGGACAACTGGCTCCAGCACCTCGGATATGTAGCGCCGGCTGTTTAAAGTACCGGCAATACGTACTAGAGGCATGCGAGAGTAATATCCAATACCGCCCCATACCATAAAACCCGGTGCAAGACCAGTGTGGCGGTGCATAATGCAGCTGTCCAGCATCCTCTCTCCACGGTGTCTCCACACTCGAATCCGACCATCGTGGTGCTGCAGACAGAAGTGTGTCTCGCCAGTAAAGACAACGTCATTCCATTCTGCCGTCCACATCCGTCTGTCATCACACCATTGGCGACGGAGACGTCTGTGGTTCTGCGTCAATGGTAGACGAAGCAATGGACGTCTTGCGGACAGACCACTCTGCTGTAAACGGCGTCGAATGGTACGCGCAAACACTGGATGATGCGTTACAGACGCAATGTGCTGTGCTATGGTTCGGGGTGTCACTGAGCGATCCGTCACTGCCATGCGCACAATTTGTCTATCAGCACGTGCAGTGGTGCACCGAGGTGAATGCGATCGACCACGTCGGTCCGTCGTACCCTCCTGCATCCAACGGTCACATATCCGCATTACAGCTGTTTGGTTTCGTCCAACACGACTAGCGATTTCTCTGTATGATAATCCACAATCTCGGTAAGCCACTACGCTTCCTCTGTCGAACTCGGATACTTGATCAAAAGATGTTCGCTGTTGTCTACGAGGCATAACTGATCGTCTTGTGAAACAAGCACAAGGTAAACACACGTGCTGAACGTACACTCGTCGAAATCGCCAGGCCTTAAACGGCGCTATGAGGTGGCGCCAGAGGCGCGCGTGATGTGCGTCTGCGCTGAAATTCTAATCAGTTGCATATCTCATCGCTGCAAACTCATGGTGTAAATTTCGCTTGATTCGGATGCTTCCTTCAGGGTGTTGCATTTACGGTGGCCAGCAGTGTATTTCACTTTGGCTGTTATGCAGTGAGATCACCAGTCTTCGGATACGTCCTGCAATTTTGTCGAACTTCCTTTTCGCCGAGTTAGTGCTATAGCTCGACGTAGCACGGACTCAACCAGTTGTTGGAAGTCTTCTCCAGAAATGCTGAGCCGTGCTGCGTCTATAGCCGTCCACAATTGCGAAGGTACTGCCGGTTCTGGATTTTGTGCAGGGACTGGCCTCTCGTTTATGTCCCGTAAATCTTCGATGGGGTTCATCTAGGGCAACCTGGATGGCAATATCATTTGCCCGACTTGCCCAGAATGGTCTTCAAACCAATCACGAACAGCTGTGACCAGGTGACAGGGTGCACTGTCATTCATAAAAATTCCATCGTTATTTGGGAACATGAAGTCAATGGATGCATACAAATAGTCTCCAAGACTCTGAACATAACCACTTCCAGTCAATGATGGGCGCAGCTGGACCAGACGACTCAGTCCATTCCATCTTAACACAGCCTATACAATTATGGAGCCACCAATGACTTGCACAGTGTTTTGTTGACAAATGGTCCCCTGGCTTCATGGAGTCTGCACCACACTGAAACCCTACTATCAGCTCTTACCTACTGAAATCGGGACTCATCTGACCAGGCCATGGTTTTCCAGTCTCTAGGGTCCAACCGTAATGGTCACGAGCCCAGGAGAGGAGTTGTACCACACTCCAACCCTACTATCGGCTCTTACCAACCGAAATCGGGACTCATCTGACCAGGCCATGGTTTTCCAGTCTCTAGGGTCCAACCGTTATGGTCACGAGCTCAAGAGAGGAGTTGCACCACACTACAAACCTACTATCGGCTCTTACCAACTGAAATCGGGACTCATCTGACCAGGCCATGGTTTTCCAGTCTCTAGGATCCAATCATTATGATCATGAGCCCAAGAGAGGAGTTGCACCACACTCCAACCCTACTATCGGCTCTTACCAACTGAAATCGGGACTCATCTGACCAGGCCATAGTTTTCCAGTCTCTAGGATCCAACCGTTATGGTCACGAGCCCAGGAGAGGCGCTGCACCACACTCCAACCCTACTATCAGCTCTTACCAACTGAAATCGGGACTCATCTGACCAGGCCATGGTTTTCCAGTCTCTAGGATCCAACCGTTATGATCATGAGCCCAAGAGAGGAGTTGCACCACACTCCAACCTTACTATCAGCTCTTACCAACTGAAATCGGGACTCATCTGACCAGGCCATGGTTTTCCAGTCTCTAGGATCCAACCGTTATGATCATGAGCCCAAGAGAGGAGTTGCACCACACTCCAACCCTACTATCGGCTCTTACCAACTGAAATCGGGACTCATCTGACCAGGCCATGGTTTTCCAGTCTCTAGGGTCCAACCGTTATGGTCACGAGCCCAGGAGAGGAGTTGCACCACACTCCAACCCTACTATCGGCTCTTACCAACTGAAATCGAGACTCATCTGACCAGGCCATGGTTTTCCAGTCTCTAGGGTCCAACCGTTATGATCACGAGCCCAAGAGAGGAGTTGCACCATACTCCAACCTTACTATCAGCTCTTACCAACTGAAATCGAAACTCATCTGACCAGGCCATGGTTTTCCAGTCTCTAGGGTACAACCGATATGTCACGAGCCCAGGAGAGGCGCTGCAGGCGATGTCCTGCTGTTAGCAAAGGCACTTATGTCGGTCGTCTGATGCCATAGCCCACTGACGCCAAATTTCGCCGCCTTGTACTAACGGAAACGTTCGTAGTACGTCCGACATTTATTTCAGCGGTTATTCCACGCAGTGTTACTTGCCTGTTAGCAGTGACAATGCTACGCAAACGCCGCTGCTCTCGGTCGTTAAGTGAAGGCCGTCGGCCACTGCGTTGTGTGTGTGTGGTGAGAGGTAGTGCCTGAAATTTGATACGCTCGACACACTTTTGATACCGTAGATGTTGGGATACTGAATTCCCTAATGATTTCCGCAATGGAATGTCCCATGCGTCTAGCTCCAACTACCATTCCATGCTCACAGTCTGTTAAATTCCCACCGTGCGGCCGTAATCACTTCGGAAACCTTTTTAAATCAATCACCTGAGTTCAAATGACAGCTCCGTCAATGCACTATGCTTTCATACGCGATACTACCGTCATCTGTGTATGTGCGTATCACTATGCCATGACTTTTCTCACCTGTGTACAATCGCGGTAATTTACATAAACCGGACAGCTGATTTCGGCGATGTGCCAAACTGTTACTATCATTCAACAATTTTTTTCTAGGTTTCTGGCCTTATTGATTATATATAAAGCTAAGAAAAACACCCTGAAGAAGGTCACTTGCAACAGGGACGGAAACGTCGGTAGTTTTATATACTGACAATTCAGCCACAAACTCAGAAAAATTTTATTGAATGTGACAATAGCCGCGGAAGCCTACGTTTATATGTTACTATCATTATTATGTAATCAATGTGACAATAAAGACGTGGGCGAGCTGTGTAGTTTTTTAAGTTTAAAGCTACACCATTTGTGCAAAACCAGGCAGCAACAGCAACGTTCATAAAGACACGAGCTACTATTTGCTCTGTTGATCCTTTTTTCCTTTGCTTCGCAACATCAGCAGAGGGGACCATTTCTTCCTTCTGCTTCAAATAAAATGGCAGATCATTAGCATCAGGCAAGAACGATAGTGCCAATGACTAAATCTTGTGGGACTCGCGCTGTAATGTCTCCCCATGCAGATGATGTGGCATCCCTCTTTGTGCCATTTGAACAGTCTAGGGTAACCTCATGCATTCTGCTTGTTAAAAACGAACAAACCCATTGATGTGGACTACATATTCCGTTTTATGTTTTATATTTTGAAAATGAAACATATCAGCCCTCAGTCACAATTTTTAGTCTTCAGGTTTCAACACTTCTAAGAGTGCCTTCATCAGAATTTAGACATACAAAGTGGTTCATAACATAATTACAAATTTATGGAAGAAAATTTTTATATATAAAAAAAGTGTAAGTACTGGCTAACAATACCAGACAGAGACAGTACTCTCATGTATAAAATAAATACCAGGCCAGAAGGGCATTAGTCACAAAGCCAAGCCTCTAAGGGCTGCTCATACCTGTACAGCCGCATGTTCCAACGGACTGACAGCGTAGTCTTGTTTTCATAAAGGTCAGATATGCCACCCGCTGCACTGAAAATATTTGTAAATATTGAAACATGTATTTACACTGTGTGATCAAAAGTATCCAGGCACATGGCTGAAAATATCTTACAAGTTCGTGTGCATTCTATCGGAAATGCTGGAATTCAATATGGTGTTGGCCCACCCTTAGCCTTGATGACATACGTTCAACCAGGTGCTGGAAGGTTTCTTGGGGAACGGCAGCTCATTCTTCACGAAGACACAGTTCGGTAGTCACCGCTGAGCGACGCTTGACGTGGTGTAAAGAGCGAGGCCATTGGACAGTGGATGACTGCAAACGAGTGATTTGGAGCGATGAATCACGCCGTACCGGTTGACAATCCATGGAAGGGTCTGGGTTTCGTGAATGTCTGGAGAACGCTACCTGCCATCGTGTGTGGTCCCAACAGTGAAGTACAGAAAAGGTAGTGTTACGATATGGTGGGGTTATTCGTAGGTAAGGCGCGGTTCCCTTGATGTGGTGAATACATCGCTAAATGCGGAAGCATGGCAACACGTTTTAAAGCATTGTATACCGCGTATAGTAGAGCTCGAGGACGATGGGGGTATCAACAGGACAGTGCAGCGTTAGTGACGCAACGGTCTGTGGACAATAACATTCCTGAAAAGGGCTGGCGTCCCCAGAGTCCTTGAACCCAGTGCAACAGCTTTGGGACGAGTCGCAACGTCGAGCGTCCAACACCAGTACCTTCTCCGGTTGCGACTCATGAGGAAGAATAGGCTGCCATTGAGTCACTGAAAGTACTCCCCAGCAAAATTCAAGGTCTTATATAGGCGATTGGAGAACGAACCCTGTATTATTAACCCGTCGACCCTAGTAGTGCAGCTGGTGGCGCATTAGCACAGCGTGTTCCATCAGGTGGATGGGGGTGGGGGCCGGGGGGGGGGGGGGGCAGGTTGGGAGGCTCCGTCAGGGGGGCTGGTCAACCTCTGTAATAAATAAACTGAGTGAAGCTCTCACAGATACACTCTGAAACACGTCACACGACATTGGCACAAAAGCAGTGGCATAAGAAAAGTGATGTAGGAACAGACCGAAAGAAATAAGCCAAAAAGCGGTAAAATGTGAACCTCAGAACCGAAATTTTGTCAGACTCATCCCGTATCCTCCCACAGTTACTCAACGACTACACACTTCCAAACACTACGGCGTCACACCGAGGTGGCTCAGTCGTTGACACACTGGAATTTCCCTAAATCGCTCCAGGTAAATGCTGAGATGGTTCATTTGAAAGGGCACAGCCGGTTTCCTTCCCAATCCTTGACACAATCCGAGTGTGTGCTCCAATGTCAATGGGATGTTAAACCCAGTCTTCTTTCCTTCCTTCCACTACAGCATCATAAGCAAGCAGACGTAGATTGCTCTCCACCCTCTTCGCCAAATCATTTATGTATAAAGAGAACAAGAGAGTTCCTGTCACACTTCCCTGGGGCACTGCTAACGGTACCCTTGTCTCTCAGAACACTCGAAATCGAGAACAACATACTCAGTTAAGATGCCTTCCAGCCTCTCACGTATCTGAGAACCTAATCCATGCACTTGGACCTCCGTTAACAGTCCGCAGTGCGGCTCCCAAAAGTTACAGTGAATAATTTCAACATTCAAGCCTTAGCGCCAATCAGCCTCCTAAGCAGAAAAATGGTAGTTCGATCGACTAATTCCTATTAACGCTCACGGTGCTGCTGTAAGGTGCTGTTGCGTAGCGACACTTTCAGTAGCGTGTTTACAAAGAATATTAAGACACACCAACCATCCTTATATTTGGAAAAACTGGATTTGGCCGTGCCACCTCATTTACACTGAAGCCCCAAAGAAACTGGTATAGGGACGTGTATTCAAGTACAGAGATGTGTAAACACACAGAAAATGGAGCTGGGATCAGCAACGCCTATATAAGGCAGCGGGTGTCTGGCGCAGTTGTTAGATCCGTTACTGCTGCTACAATGGCAGGTTATCAAGATTTAACTGAGGTTGAACGTGGTGTTATAGTCGGCGCATGATCGCTGGGACACAGCATCTACGAGGTAGCGATGAAGTGGGAACTTTCCTGTACGACCATTTCACGAGTGTACCTTGAATAAAAGGAATCCGGTAAAACATCAAATTTCCGACATCGCTGTGACGGGAAAGAGATCCTGGAAGAATGAGTCCAACGACGTCTGAAGAGAATCGTTCAACGTGATAGAAGTGCAACCTATTCGCAAATTCCTGCAGTTTTCAGTCCTGGGCCATCAAGTGTCAGCATGCAAACTCTTCAATGAAACATCATCGATATGGGCTTTCGGAGCTGAAAGGCCACTTGTGTACCCTTGATGACTGCACAACACAAAGCTTTATACCTCGCCTGGGCCTGTCAACACTGACATTGGACTCTTGATGACTGGAAACATGTTGACTGATCGGGCGAGTCTCGTTTCAAATTCTATCGAGCTGATGGATGTGTATGGGTATGGACACAACCTCATGAATCCGTGGAACCTGCATGTCAGCAGGGGACTGTTCAAGCTGGCGGAGACAGTGTGGGACATGTACAGTTGGATTGATATGAGACCCCCGATACGTCTAGATACTTCTCTGACAGGTGACACATATTTAAGCATCCTGTCTGTTCACCTGCATCCTTTCATGTCCATTGTGCATCCTGACGGACGTGGGCAGTTGCAGCAGGACAGTGAGACACCCCACACATGTCCAGAATTGCTACAGAGTGGTTGCAGGAACACTCTTCTGAGTTTAAACACTTACTCTGTCAAACAGACTCCCCAGAGGTGAACATTATTGAGCACATCTGGAGTGTCTTGCAACGTATTTTCCGGAATATACACTCCTGGAAATGGAAAAAAGAACACATTGACACCGGTGTGTCAGACCCACCATACTTGCTCCGGACACTGCGAGAGGGCTATACAAGCAATGATCACACGCACGGCACAGGGGACACACCAGGAACCGCGGTGTTGGCCGTCGAATGGCGCTAGCTGCACAGCATTTGTGCACCGCCGCCGTCAGTGTCAGCCAGTTTGCCGTGGCATACGGAGCTCCATCGCAGTCTTTAACACTGGTAGCATGCCGCGACAGCGTGGACGTGAACCGTATGTGCAGTTGACGGACTTTGAGCGAGGGCGTATAGTGGGCATGCGGGAGGCCGGGTGGACGTACCGCCGAATTGCTCAACACGTGGGGCGTGAGGTCTCCACAGTACATCGATGTTGTCGCCAGTGGTCGGCGGAAGGTGCACGTGCCCGTCGACCTGGGACCGGACCGCAGCGACGCACGGATGCACGCCAAGACCGTAGGATCCTACGCAGTGCCGTAGGGGACCGCACCGCCACTTCCCAGCAAATTAGGGACACTGTTGCTCCTGGGGTATCGGCGAGGACCATTCGCAACCGTTTCCATGAAGCTGGGCTACGGTCCCGCACACCGTTCGGCCGTCTTCCGCTCACGTCCCAACATCGTGCAGCCCGCCTCCAGTGGTGTCGCGACAAGCGTGAATGGAGGGACGAATGGAGACGTGTCGTCTTCAGCGATGAGAGTCGCTTCTGCCTTGGTGCCAATGATGGTCGTATGCGTGTTTGGCGCCGTACAGGTGAGCGCCACAATCAGGACTGCATACGACCGAGGCACACAGGGCCAACACCCGGCATCATGGTGTGGGGAGCGATCTCCTACACTGGCCGTACACCACTGGTGATCGTCGAGGGGACACTGAATAGTGCACGGTACATCCAAACCGTCATCGAACCCATCGTTCTACCATTCCTAGACCGGCAAGGGAACTTGCTGTTCCAACAGGACAATGCACGTCCGCATGTATCCCGTGCCACCCAACGTGCTCTAGAAGGTGTAAGTCAACTACCCTGGCCAGCAAGATCTCCGGATCTGTCCCCCATTGAGCATGTTTGGGACTGGATGAAGCGTCGTCTCACGCGGTCTGCACGTCCAGCACGAACGCTGGTCCAACTGAGGCGCCAGGTGGAAATGGCATGGCAAGCCGTTCCACAGGACTACATCCAGCATCTCTACGATCGTCTCCATGGGAGAATAGCAGCCTGCATTGCTGCGAAAGGTGGATATACACTGTACTAGTGTCGACATTGTGCATGCTCTGTTGCCTGTGTCTATGTGCCTGTGGTTCTGTCAGTGTGATCATGTGATGTATCTGACCCCAGGAATGTGTCAATAAAGTTTCCCGTTCCTGGGACAATGAATTCACGGTGTTCTTATTTCAATTTCCAGGAGTGTATGTCCACCCCCTCGTAGTCTTACGGATTTATGGACTGCCCTGCCGGATTCATGGTGTCAGTTCCCTCCAGCACTATTTCAGACATTAGTCGAGTACATGCCACGTTATGTTATGGCACTTCTGCGTGCTCACGGTGGTCCTGCACGATATTCGGCGGATGTACCAGTTTCTTTGGCTCTTCAGTGTAGTCAGATTAGGGGAACCCCGTCCTTTGTCTTCAGGCTGGAGTAACTCCCCACCCCCGAAAAAATCAGAAAGCTGGAGCTGCCATTCACAAAAGCGACCATCACCAGCGGATGGACACAGCCTGGAAATGATATATTACACAAGTACAGAAGAAAGAACGTGTTGTATGTACATCACAACCCCTGCCAGGTAGTCCACCCTTCTGACGTAGCGGCGTGTTAGCATGCCTACATCGCCATAAGCTCACGAGCAGCAAGGGCTTTGCCGGTTGTCCCCAGATGCCGCCAGCAATGACAGCATTTTTTCGCTATGCCTAATCATGTGCCCCAGCTGAGCACTACTACGACATTAACCCATTTGTGGCACCAACGAACGGGCAGGGCGCACAATATCGCCTGCAGCACCAGCCAATTGTGCAAAACGTGTATTAGTCTAGTCCAAGTATTATCGCGAAGTCTGCAGGGTTTCGCGGCCGTTACTGAAGTTAAAATCTTCTGTCATATTTCTTCTAAAATGATCAACGTTTCGACCCCTCTGCTGGGATCTTCCTCAGGATCTTCTGGTGTCCACTACTACTAGAACACTGTCAGAGACGAGTGTCGCGTCATTTTATAAAGGGGAGGTTTCCCGCATTCGTGCTGGAGAAGTAATAGTATTGGTTAAAATTCTTGTGGCTATCATTGGTGGGCCATAGTCATAGGCTAATATTCCGGCACTGATACAGACGAAGGGACGTTGTCGGCTAATCTCCTGTGGATACCATTGGTGGCCCATCGTCATTGAATAGAAAGGCACTACTCCACACTTACGCTGGAGAAGGGTTATAGGTTGAAATTCCTGCTACTGCTATTGTTTGGTCGTCATCATTGGCTACATTCTAAACGGACAGAGCAAGAGAGGGGGGAATGTTTACCCAAAATATTATTGTTCCCGAGGTGACTTGCAGCGCGTTGTTTATGTCGCTCGCACACCGCGGCCGCGTATTCCATGATGGCAGGGAGCCACAATGCAGGAAGCCTATAGCCGTCCACTCTATTGAAATTAGATGCATTCTTGTAAATTTCAATCGCTTCTCGGACCTATCTTCTATAAATGTTTGTTTCCTTACCCAGCACACGTACGTTATTAAAGTCGATGTCAGAGCCACAGTTCTCACGATGTTCCGCTACTGCCGACTTTGCACTTTGTTTCAGCCGCATGTGCCGTTCGTGCTCCTTAATGCGTTCTTTAACAGTTCTTCCCTTTAATCAATATAGACTTTGCCACATCCACATGTCACTTGATAGACGCCTACATTGTGGAGGCAATCAGGTGCATCCGTTACCCGTCGGAAAAAAATCTTTTTATTTTGCTTTGACTGAAGAAAGATGTCCGAATACCATTTTCCTTTAGAATTCTGCTTATGAGGTCAGTGATCCCAGAAACGAACGGTAACCTAACGGAGTGAGAAGGCGGTTCCTCGTCATTTTTTATTAGCGTTATAAATATTCCGGCTAAAAGCCCTGTCGATTGAATAACTATCATACCTATTTGCCTTCAATGTCCTCTTTAAAAAATTGAACTCCAAGTTATCGTCATCGCTGATACGGAAGGCACGTGAAGATAGAGTGTAGAGCACTGCTTGCTTCTGGGCTGGACGGTGGTGCGAAGTGGCATCTAAATACCTCTTTGTGTTAGTCGGCTTTCTGTACACTCTGTAGCCTAGAGTGTTATCAGATCTTCTGCATACCAACACATCTAGGAACGGGAGACCGACCTCACTGCCAACCTCCAAGGTAAATTTGATTCAGGGGTAATTCCATTTAAGATACTGCGGACCGCATGAAGTTCTTCTTCGCTGTATGGCCATATAACAAATGTATCGTCCACATACCGGAGCCAGCAAGAAGGTTTCAAAGGAGCACTACTTGATGCGCCTGTCGTTCAAAATGTTGCATAAAAACGACAGCTGCAACTGGCGAAATAGGTGAGCCCATAGCAAGGCCGTCAGCCTGTACATATAATTCACCATTGTATTTAAAATAGCTCGAACGAAGACATAATTCAATTACGTCACAAATATCTGGAGCAACATTCTCCTTTATGGTATCCATTGTATCTGATACTGGGAATCCAGACTGGACAGCTCTAGTACAAGGAATCTAACAACTCGAAAACCTGTCTCACCCAGAATCTATGAACTACCCAAAATAGACAAAGAATCGGTTCCTTTGAGGCCTATCGTCAGTGATATTAACTCGCCGACTTATTTTTAGCACGTCATTCATCCGGTAAACTGAGACCTAGTTGGTAACACAAATACTTTTATCAAAGATTCGAAACATTTTTTTTTAGAAATCATTCGCACACTGAAGATATCTGCGGGTTACTTTCTTGTTAGCTTCGATGTGGCAGTGATGTGTTGATGTGCTGTGTTTCCGCTAGCTTTATATTTCTTTCGACATAATTTACAAGAAACACTTCTCAGGTCCGGCTTCTTAAAAAGCATCCACACAACGGGCGAATGCGTTGCGGACGACATGATTACACTTCACGAATAAAATTATGTGAAAGGTAAGCGGTGCACGTTCACGCTTGACAATAACCACTTTTCTAACACTGGTAACTGCTTGTAAGTGACACAATAAAAGGTGTCCGATGGGTCCGCCGTTCATTTTCGTCACATATCGGATCTGTCCAGAGCACTTCACGCAGACTGCCGTGTTCTTTCATTGCTCTCAACGCCAGTGACCTAACATTTGTAGTGTCAAAACTGGAGCGACATTCTCCTTTACGGTATCCATTGTATCTGATACTGGGAATCCAGACTGGACAGCTCTAGTACAAAGAATCTAACGTTGTAGCTTCTATTGGCAGCGCCGAGCGCCAATTCGTCAGTATTTTCCGCCAAACGTCTCCGCCCATCGCAAAGATCGATCTTATCATTTAGATTTTCGTTCATCGCTTCCAGCAGCTGTTTTTGAAGAATGACGTTGTCAAGAAAGAGCACACTAGTTGCGTTAAAAATTGTTTTTAAAGGAACTGGTGGGCTGTTTCTTCACATTGGAAATCTTGTCATTCCATTTACACCGCCACCCCCAATGCAATGGGACTTCTTCTTTTATGCCAGCTATACTTGCTTCACACAATCAATCAGAAAGACTGGACCTGATGAAAGCTCGAACAGCTTGCAAGACTCCTTCATACAATGAAAGTAAATTATGTTCTACAACAATTTCAAGCATTTATCGAAAATTGCGAATCGACATACTATGAAACAACTATATCGGTACTCGGTATTGCCATCTTGATATCGATACATTGGGAGAATAGACAGCAATGTACACTCCTGGAAATTGAAATAAGAACACCGTGAATTCATTGTCCCAGGAAGGGGAAACTTTATTGACACATTCCTGGGGTCAGATACATCACATGATCACACTGACAGAACCACAGGCACATAGACACAGGCAACAGAGCATGCACAATGTCGGCACTAGTACAGTGTATATCCACCTTTCGCAGCAATGCAGGCTGCTATTCTCCCATGCAGACGATCGTAGAGATGCTGGATGTAGTCCTGTGGGACGGCTTGCCATGCCATTTCCACCTGGCGCCTCCGTTGGACCAGCGTTCGTGCTGGACGTGCAGACCGCGTGAGGCGACGCTTCATCCAGTCCCAAACATGCTCAATGGGGGACAGATCCGGAGATCTTGCTGGCCAGGGTAGTTGACTTACACCTTCTAGAGCGCGTTGGGTGGCACGGGATACATGCGGACGTGCATTGTCCTGTTGGAACAGCAAGTTCCCTTGCCGGTCTAGGAATGGTAGAACGATGGGTTCGACGACGGTTTGGATGTACCGTGCACTATTCAGTGTCCCCTCGACGATCACCAGTGGTGTACGGCCAGTGTAGGAGATCGCTCCCCACACCATGATGCCGGGTGTTGGCCCTGTGTGCCTCGGTCGTATGCAGTCCTGATTGTGGCGCTCACCTGCACGGCGCCAAACACGCATACGACCATCATTGGCACCAAGGCAGAAGCGACTCTCATCGCTGAAGACGACACGTCTCCATTCGTCCCTCCATTCACGCCTGTCGCGACACCACTGGAGGCGGGCTGCACGATGTTGGGGCGTGAGCGGAAGACGGCCTAACAGTGTGTGGGACCGTAGCCCAGCGTCATGGAGACGGTTGCGAATGGTCCTCGCCGATACCCCAGGAGCAACAGTGTCCCTAATTTGCTGGGAAGTGGCGGTGCGGTCCCCTACGGCACTGCGTAGGATCCTACGGTCTTGGCGTGCATCCGTGCGTCGCTGCGGTCCGGTCCCAGGTCGACGGGCACGTGCACCTTCCGCCGACCACTGGCGACAACATCGATGTACTGTGGAGACCTCACGCCCCACGTGTTGAGCAATTCGGCGGTACGTCCACCCGGCCTCCCGCATGCCCACTATACGCCCTCGCTCAAAGTCTGTCAACTGCACATACGGTTCACGTCCACGCTGTCGCGGCATGCTACCAGTGTTAAAGACTGCGATGGAGCTCCGTATGCCACGGCAAACTGGCTGACACTGACGGCGGCGGTGCACAAATGCTGCGCAGCTAGCGCCATTCGACGGCCAACACCGCGGTTCCTGGTGTGTCCACTGTGCCGTGCGTGTGATCATTGCTTGTACAGCCCTCTCGCAGTGTCCGGAGCAAGTATGGTGGGTCTGACACACCGGTGTCAATGTGTTCTTTTTTCCATTTCCAGGGCTGTATATCGATATTTTCGGAAAAATATTGATATATCGATATTTTATCTAAGCCCTATTTTTTACTGCATCTGCAGCAGCAATCTGAGCAGCAGTTGGGACCACAGCGACACAATGAACTGTTACAAATCGGTTACTTTGAGGACATCTCCGAGCCCTGCAGCGTGCAGTCCACTGACCCTAAACCACCGCCATTTGCGACTTACGTCAAGCGACAGCTCATTGGAGCGCAGGGTGGAGTTCTGTTGTGTTCTCTCAAGAAAGCTGGTTCTGTGCCATCGGTGACCATGAGTGGGTTAGAAGGAGGGCAGTTGATGGGCTGCAACCAGCCTGTCTGCGTGCTAGACGCACTCTTCGTGGTCATCCCACGCATCCTGACTGCAAATTTATCCGTCGTTCTCGTGATTCGACCTGTTATGCTGCCAATCACGAACAGCACTCCAGGGGGAGTTGCCCAACTGGATAACGGTTGCCCACATGGCTTTACTGTAGCCCAGCATGCTCCGTAGAGTGTCGATATGTTGCCTTAGCCTGGTCGATCACCAGATCTGTCTCCGTTCGTGCACATATAGGACATCAACAGACAACTCTAGTGTCACCCACAAACACCGTTAACCATCCCTATATGAACAATATATATTGCCCAACCAAGTGCAACTGGCATGGAATTCCATACCACAACCTGACACATAGCACCTGCAAGACAAAATGCATGCAACTTCGCAAGTTTGCATTCAACATTCTGGTGGTTACACCAGTTATTAACGTACCAGCATTTCACATTGGCAATGGCTTATCTACCGCATGAGTTAACCTGCGATCTTGTAATGTTAATCATTTAAGGGGGGGTTGGACATCAAACGGGCCGACTTGGAACTGGAGAGGCACCACACGACAATTTAATTTCCACTGTCTATACTTTTACAAATAAATTCGTAAAATTCTGTCAGCATAACCAGGAAGGGTTTAGGATTCACACTCATAGCAGTGGAAGTTGAAAAACATAGCAAAATAATTTTTTACGTGTGAAATTTCATCCCTTTTTCACTTACTGTTGGCTGCATTTGTTGTCATAAGTACGATTTTCATCTTAAGTAAGAGAGATTCTTCGATGAATTCTGCACAGCATACAAACTATACTTACAGGTGTATGAGACTCTAGAGCTTATATAACTCGTGTAAAATTGAATGAACTGTTACATTTTAAACTTCATCTTTAGAAAAAAACTATAATTTTATAGTTAATTGTCTCACTTTTTGCCACACTTTTAAATCGATTTGGAAAATTTTAGAGTTTTGCATTAAGGAGTTTGTGTTTAATAAGGATACCAAGTTTGAAAGTAATAGGATATTTATTTTGGATGTTACATATACCTAACTACAGAAACTTGTGTTCTGCAGACAATGGCCGTTAAAGTTTCTGTTTGTATCTTACATTCTTTTAGAACTGTTCAGCACCATAAGCAGGTTGTTTTTCAT
The DNA here is from genome assembly GCF_021461395.2 of Schistocerca americana. Classification (NCBI taxonomy): domain Eukaryota; kingdom Metazoa; phylum Arthropoda; class Insecta; order Orthoptera; family Acrididae; genus Schistocerca; species Schistocerca americana. The sequence continues at coordinate 43,119,027 of NC_060127.1, forward strand.
TTTCTAATCAGTTTTCTTCCTTTTCACAATCATATGTTGCGTTCTTCTTGATTTCATCACATCCAAAATAGATTTATCTGCATTCACTACACGCTCTCGGTCTATTACATATAAAGCTTTGATGCAGTTTATAACGGGCGTAATTCCCATTTTCTCTAAAACATACCTCTTGCTTTGCACACCATCATTAAAACATGAAACTGCATCATAAGCACCAATAGCGAGTGCATTTCTTCCCACAAATATGGATTTTGACACTCTTTCGCATACACATTGGTCAAAACTTTCAGTTGGGTTTTGGTTTGCAAGGTCGCTGAAAATAGGTTTGATGCCTTCCATTACAGCAGTTGGTTGACAGTTCCTGTGATGATTCGGAGAGGTTGCAGTCTTGAGCCACTGGTGTAACATTTGTTGTAGCACCCTTTACTGTGTATCTGTTGCCCTGGTAACGTTGAAGCAACGAATTCTAGGCATGTTGTGCGATAATATGCCACAAAAGAACACGAAACAACACAGCCAAATGATAATCATTTCTAAATTGACAACATCACACTACAAGCCTTTCAAAACAAAGAACAAACAAATCAGCGATCAAAACAATGCAGCAGAGGAAGTATCGATATCAATATTCCTTTGTTTCACGTATGACAATCTCTGGCGCAAATATAAACATTCGAATTCTACAGAGCGAAATACAGAAGAATGCTGTGCAAATGGGTGTGATGCTGCATCTTGGTACACTTAAGACCAAATAGCGTACCTTATAATCTCTCAAATAAACATTATGTGATCAAAAGTATCCGGACACCCCCAAAAACATACTTTTTTTCATATTAGGTGCAGTGCGCTACCACCTACTGTTATGTACTCCATATCAGCATTCTCAGCAGTCATTAGACATCGTGAGAGAGCAGAATGGGGCGTTCCGCAGAACTCACGGACTTCGAACATGGTCAGGTGATTGGGTGTAACTTGTGTCATATGTCTCTACTCGTAATTTCCACACTCTAAACATCCCTAGGTCCATTGTTGCCGACGTGATAGTGAAGTCGAAACGTCAAGGGACATGTACAGCACAAAAGTATACAGGCCGACCTCGTCTGTTGATTATCAGAGACCGCCGACAGCTGAAGAAGGTCGTAATGTGCAATAGGTAGGCATCTATCCTGACCATCACACAGGAATTCGAAACTGCATCAGGATCCACTGCAAGTACTATGGCAGTTAGGTGGGAGGTGTGAAAACTTGGATATCATGGTCGAGCGGTTGCTCATAAGCCACACATCACGCTGGTAAATACCAAACGACGCCTCGCTTGGTGTAAGGAGCGTAAATGTTGGATGATTGAACAGTGGAAAAAGTGGAGTGACGAATCACGGTACACAATATGGCGATAGGATGGCAGGGTGTGGGTATGGCGAATGTCCAGTGTACGTCATCTGCCAGCGTGTGAGGTGCCAACAGTAAAATTTGGAGGCAGTGTTGTTATGGTGTGGTCGTGTTTTGTGTGTAGGGGGCTTGCACCCCTTGATGTTTTGCTTGGCACTATCACAGCACAGGCCCACATTCATGTTTTAAGCATCTTCTTGCTTCCCACTGTTGGAGAGCAATTCGGGGATGGCGGTTGCATCTTTCCACACGATCGAGCACCTGTTCATAATGCACGGCCTGTGGCGGAGTGGTTACACGACAATAACATCCCTGTAATGGACTGACCTGCACAGAGTCCTGACCTGAATCCTATGGAACACCTCTCAGATGGTTTAGAACGCCGACTTCGTTCCAGGCCTCACCGACAGACATCGATACCTCTCCTCAGTGCAGCACTCCTTGAAGAATGGGTTGCCATTCCCCAAGCAACCTTCCAGCTCCTGATTAAACGTATGTGTGAGAGAGTTGAAGCAGTCACCAAGGCTAAGCAGATGCCAACACCATACTGAATTCCAGCATTACGGTTGGAGGGCGCCACGAACTTGTAAGTCATTTTCAGTCAGGTGTCCGGATGCTTTTGATCACATAGTGTATATGTTTTATACGTCTAACTATTCAGGGAGATGTGCGCTACAAAATAGGCATATTTTTTGAAAACTCGTAGCTCTTAACATTTTTGACGTCCTACCTAGATAAATGTGGTCTGGAAATTTCGTTACTTTGCATTAATTATTGTTTGGTGTTGCGATTTGTTCTGTATGTATGAAATATTCGTGTACTTATTACTTTTGTGTAGAGGCGTGTCAGATGTAATATAAGGAGAAGGGAAGCTACGTTGGACGCTTAGCTGACAGCTAGGCCGGTAGAGCGGTACGGTATAACCGCCGGGGCAGCGTCAGGTGGACGGACTTGGTGGGCAGGCTGTTTTGCCAGGAGGCAGCAGGTTCAAGGTCGCCGCCCGCGGCTGTCTTCGGTCCGGAGCTGCGGCGGAGGAGAAATAAAAACTCGGAGATTACGACCTGCCAGACGCGGACGCAGATTGCAGGCCGACGCCCACCGCCGACACCCGGCCGTAATGACGGGAACGCCTCCCAGCGACGTGTGGGACAAACGCTGCCCGCGGTGGTCAGCGTAACGGCAAATAACGCGAACCGAACGGCATAACGATTAGCCGAGGGACAGGCAACTTTCACCCTGCTGCAGGAGCCGCTGCGTAAGTAGCGTGCAGTCATTATCGTTGTTCCTTTCGTCCGTTGGTCGTGGCGTCGTGCGAAAACCCACTCGCACTTGGGACTGCTGCTGGAAACGGCGCTATAAAAACTACGCGACGTACTGTTCAGCATAGGGTGCCAAATCAAATACCTTTCAGCCGTCCATTTTCCAAACTGTTATTTTACACTGAAGCGCCAAAGAAACTAGTACAGGCATGCGTATTCAAACACAGATATATACAAACAGGCAGAATACGGCGCAGCGGTCAGCAACGCCTATACAAGACAAGTGTCTGGCGCAGTTGTTACATCGGTTACTGCTGCTACAATGGCAGGTTATCGAGTGTTATAGTCGGCGCACGAGCGATGGGACACAGCATCTCCGAGGTAGCGATGAAGTGGGTATATTTCTGTACGACCATTCCAAGAGCGTAGGGTGAATATCAGTACTCCGGTAAAACATCAAATCTCTGACATCGCTGCGGCCGGAGAAAGATCCTGCAAGAACGGAACCAACAACGACTGAAGAGAATCGTTCTACGTGTCAGAAGTGCAAACCTTCCGCAAATTGTTTCAGATTTCAGTGCAAGGCCATCAACAAGTGTCAGCGTGCGAACCAATCAACGAAAAATCATCAATATGGTCTTTCGGAGCCGATGACTGAACGGCTAAGCTCTACGCCCCGCCTGGGCCCGTCGACACCGACATTGGACTGCCGATGACTGAAAACATGTTGCCTGGTCGGACGAGTCTCATTTCAAATGTTCTATCGAGCGGATGGGCGTGTCCTGATATGGAGACAACATCATGAATCCACGGATCCTGCATGTTAGAAGGGGACTGTTTAAGCTGCGAAGGCTCTGTAATGGTGTGGGGGTGTGTTCAGTAGGAGTGGTGTGGGACCCCTAATACGACACGACTCTGACAGGGGACATGTACGTAAGCATCCAGTCTGATCACCTGAACCCATTCATGTCCATTGTGCATTTCGACGGATTTCGGCAATTCCAGCAGGACAACGCGACACCCTACACATCCAAAATTGCAACAGAGTGGCTCCAGGAACACTCTTTTGAGTTTAAACACATCCCTTGTCCATCAAACTTTCCATACATAAACATTATTGAGCGCGCTTTTCAGAAGAGATCTCGACCACCTCGTACTCTTGCGGATTTATGCACAGCCCTGCAGGAGTCTATGGTGTCAGTCGAATCATTAGTGGAGTCCATGTCACGTCGTGTTGCGGCAGTTCTGCGTGCTCGCGGGGGCCCTACACGACATTAGGCAGAAGTACCAGTTTCTTTGGCCCTTCGGTGTATTTGGCTGCAGATTTCTGCTTGATTCAGATACCAGAATCTCCCTATACGTCGGTCAGGGTGCCTGAAGATGGAGCAGTAAATCGCCGAAACTGGTAACCAAATAAAATATACGGCTGAAAGGTGTTTGATCTGATATCATGTGTTGAACAGCTGTCCTGCAACAATCTCTTAAAAAGTGGCGATACAGAGACTTAATGTTCAGTACGTTATTCACGAACGTTTATAGGCGGATCTTGGATTACCTCTCTATATACAAGACAAATATTTATAGTTTATCTAACTCTTTAGAATATAACTGATGTTACTCATTTAATGTTATCTGGAATTTAATGGCTACGTCAAGGGTGATGCCCTAAATATTCAGGTAATGTTTGTGTAGTTTTTTTTTTTTTTTTTTTTTTTTTTTTTTTTTAATTTGTGGTAAGGTCTTATGGGACCAAACTGTTGAGGTCATCGGTGCCTAAGCCTACACACTACTTAATCTAACTTTAACTCACTTACTCTGTGTACAACACACACACCCATGCCCGAGGGACGACTCGAACCTCCGACGGGGGGAGCCACGTGGACCGTGACAAGGCACCTCTGACCGCGTGGCTACACCGCGCGGATTTGTGTAGTTATCAGTGCGCTTATTAAGTGGCACCTAATATGGTATTTGCTTTCTCAATCTGTGCGAAATTATTCTTCTACTGCCCTATAACCCGCTTTTAAGTCCGCTGCATGTTCTATCTCCAAAGAAATTAGATTTCTCGCAATAGAAGAGTCTTAAGGTGTCTATGCAATGACACCAATCGAAATTGGAATTTAATAGTATGATGCGTGTAAAGAAACCATCAATAAATGCACAAACACTTTTGCTTGAACAAAACTTCGCCAGAAAAGTCGTGATCACGCACAGGCTCGTGGAATTTCTACCAAAGTCCATCCCTCTAACGTCTGTTCCGATGTCCTACACGTCCGTATTCATACACACAGTAACAACTGAAAAAAATCGTAATTACCCTTTCAAATTAAACGCTGATGTATTTTTTCGCACTCTTCTGGCACAGTAGTAATCAGTGTCCGTGTATAACTTAATTGTATTTCTTCTTTTATTAACTTTTAGGATTTCAAAATTTCAGAATTGTGCTGACTTCTAACAATAGACTCCATTAGCGTCATACAGAACTCAGTTCACGTCCATCCATTCGAACAATTAGCATCAGAGTTAGTTGTATCGTATCTCTCGTAATTTATTTTGCAACTCCTAACTGCAAGGCGGTACACCCCGCAGGCGAAAAAATCATTGAACATACGATGCGTACATTCGTACTGCGACACCCGCGTGACAGAATTCATTAGTTAGTTTCATGTTCCATGGATCATTTTGTACGATAAATCGTAATCAACACGAGCGAGTCATTTTAACATTCACATATCGAATTAGGTTGTAGATATGGCTAAATGCTGATTGTTTATAAGGTTTTTTTATATACCGATGTCAGTTAATAATTCCTACCCACTACCTTTAACATATTACAACAATAGAAATTCTTCTATTTAATAGCTGTCGAGGAGAAACTTTCTCAGTTTGTTTTCAAATTTTACTTTGCTGTATGTCAATCATTTTATATCAATGAGCAAGTGATCAAAAATTTTTGTTGCAGCATTGTGGAATCAGATCAAATTTTGTGATCCAAATATGGTTCACAAATCATTTTTACCATCGGAATCCTTCGGAAAATTTACGTTGAAGCTACCACAGAGTATTAACTGCTTGTTGCTTTCTGACAGATAGCACAGTAAGGAATCCACGTTCCTCACAGACGGCTGAATATTTTTTGTGCTTTTGTTTGTTTGTTTTACGTATGCGACCATCGTCTTATTAGATTACAGCTTGGCTGGAGATGTGGACACCATCCGCCTGACAATAGAAACAATGTAACTGGCATTGTAGAACTTTGGTAAGTGTCAGGCTTCCCACCTGAAAAGTCGAAGAGAGGAAGTCGATTAGTCTTGAGTGGATACCTCGACCCCCTGTTCTTTTTTTATTAAGCGCCCAGTCGTTTACATATAAGAGGCAACTTCAGTATATGGTGGTTATAATTAAAATTTCGCTGCTTTAGAGGACTCCCTTGAAGGACGAGCGATCGTAGGACAATGAGACGTTTGTAAGGACATGCAGAAGAGAAATAAAGAGTGAATCATTGAACGAAACACGTTTTAAATTGCACATGAGACGGTACCATTTGTTAATTCCGTACAATGTGTACCTTCCAGGTTACAAACGTTGCTAAATGTGACGACTGTATGCATCCAAGACAGTTTGGAACCGCGTTACGGATTTCATTTCACAATTGTTATTAGCAGTTTTGGAACGACGAACTATGGATTGTTCAGCTTTCATGACACGGCTCCTGCACTGCTTCAAAATCGCACATTCGGTCAGCGTTCTCAGCCGTGGCACAGTAACTTCTTCAGAAATCTGTTGCGCATTTGGCCGTCGGCCTCAAGGGCAATTCGCAAATCGCCATTCTACCTTCGAATCACGTTCTTCAACTCCAGAAAGACGACGTCTCCATATTGCTTTGATGCAAAGGATGTTTGAAACTGAAACTATTTCGAAAAAGTTAATAAAAGATCGCGTATTACAGCTGTGGCAAAATGAATGGGACACTTCAGGCACAGGCAGGAGAACATTTCTCCATAACATCAGGGAGAGACTAAAAATGAGATTTCTTAACCAGTCAAGAGGAGCGGTACGTTACCTGATCGGCCATGTCCCGTACGCTACGTATCCCTGCAAAATCATAAGACAGATGAATGATAACTGCGCCTCGCGGCAGTGTACCCACACTGGAACACACAGTGTGGGACTGCGCCCTCTGTGTGGGTAATGGTCGTCAGGCATTAACCCTGTGGAGCACGATTTTCACTATAGTGGGAAGCTTTTAATGGTCACCTCTGTGCCCCGCGCTATTAGCCGAGCGGTCTTAGGCGCTGCAGTCGTGGACTGTGCGGCTGGTCCCGGCGGAGGTTCGAGTCCTCCCTCGGGCATGGGTGTCCTTAGGGTAATTTAGGTTAAGTAGAGTGTAAGCTTAGGAACTGATGACCTTAGCAGTTAAGTCCCATAAGATTTCACACACATTTGAACATTTTTTTTTTGGGCGCCTCTGTGACGTCTTCAGTCGGTCGTGAGGCTGCACATGCATGCAGGACACAACACCAGGAGAATGTGCGCACTGCACTGGACTGTGTTCATTTGCAGCCTCAGGACTGATGGAAAATGCCAAACAAGGGACCGTTAACAGCTGTCGATTGCAGTGGACACTATGCGCCACAGGGTTAAGGGTGTTGGATCCGAAGGTAGCACTAAGGAGTGAGTCGATGTGGCGCCTCTCGGACGGTACTGCAGAAAGGCCAAAAAAGACTTCACTAGGCACTGAGCCACATGTCAACAGGCTGGCATCACTGCTAAACAACATACCCTGCAGATGCAGAGAAGAACAACTAATGTCGGCGACCGCCAAATCGAATAGTTTCTCAACAATGTGCACAAAGTTGGCGCAAGCGGTCGTGGAAGAGTGGACTGACGATGTAACAGTGGTGGGTGGATTTGATTGTTACAGTGGAAACACTGCTGCCGTGCTGCCGGACGCCCAAGGAATCCAGCAGACAGTGGCTGCAGACCCGGGCATTGAGGAGGCGGATGCAGTGGCAGAGACAACCGTCTGCAAATTAACTGTACCAGGATAAATGAACAAACACAGAATAGACTCTGTAGTGCTTATGCACTGAACCGCCAAAGAAGCTTGTATAGGCATGCGTATTCAAATACAGAGATTTGGAAACAAACAGAATATGGTGCTGCGGTCGGCAAATCCTATATAAGACAACAAGAGTCTGGCTCCAGAATGAGATTTTCACTCTGCAGCGGAGTGTGCGCTGATATGAAACTTCCTGGCAGATTAAAACTGTGTGCCGGACTGAGACTCGAACTCGGGACCTTTGCCTTTCGCGGGCAGATGCTCTACCAACTGAGCTACCCAAGCACGACTCACGCCCCGTCCCCACAGCTTTACTTCTGCCAGTACCTCGTCTCCTACCTTCCAAACTTTGGAAGTGTAGCTGTGGGGTCGGGGCGTGAGTCGTGCTTGGGTAGCCCAGTTAGTAGAGCACTTGCCCGCGAAAGGCAAAGGCCCCGAGTTCGAGTCTCTGTCCGGCACACAGTTTTAATCTGCCAGGAAGTTTCAAGAGTCTGGCTGCTACAGTGGCGGGTTATCAAGATTTAAGTGAGTTTCAACGTGGTGTTATAGTCGCCGCTTGAGCGATGGGACACAGCATCTCCGAGGTAGCGATGAAGTGGGGATTTTCCCATACGACCATTTCACCGAGAATATCAGGAATTCGGTAAAACAAAAAGTTTCCGACAACACTGCTGCCGGAAAGAGTCCTCCAAGAACGGGACCAAGGACGACTGAAGAGAATCGTTGAACGTGACAGAACTGGAACCCTTCCGCAAATTGCTACAGATATCAATGCAGAGCCATCCACAAGTATCACCGTGCGAACCATTCAATGTGACATCATCGATATGGGCTTTCGGAGCCGAAGGCCCACTTGTATACATTAGACGACTGCACAACACAAAGCTTTATGCCTCGCCTAGGCCCGTCAACACTGACTGGAAACATATTGCCTGGTCATGCGAGTTTCGTTTCAAATTTTATCGATCTGATTGACGTGTATGGGTATGGAGACCACCTCATGAAACCATGGACCCTGCATGTCAGCAGGGGTGTGTTCAAGCTGCTGGAGGCTCCTGTAGCGGTGTGAGACATGTACAGTTGGATTGATATGAGACCCCTGACACGTCTAGATACGACTCTGACAGGTGACACATACGTAAGCATCCTGCCTGATCACCTGCGTCCATTCACGTCCATTGTGCACTCCGAATTCCAACTGGACAATGCGACACCCCACACGTCTAGAATTGCTGCACAGTGGATCAAAAAACACTGTTCTGAGCTTAAACACTTCCGCTGGCCACCAAACTCCCTAGACATGAACATTATTGAGGATATCTTGGATGCCTTGCAATGTGCTTTCCAGAAGAGATGTCCACCCCTCGTACTCTTACGGATTTATGGACAGCCCAACAGGATTCATGGCGTCAGTTCCTTCCAGAACTATTTCAAAAATTAGTCGGGTGCATGCCACGTCGTGTTACTTGAGCGTGCTTGCGGAGGCCCTGCACGTCATTAGGCAGGTGTACCAGTTTCTTTGGCTCTTCAGTGTAGTAGTTTTAGTAGTTAGGTAACGGGGCAAGGGTTTTATTGTAGTTTTATAGTAGCAGAAGTAATCGTGCTATTAACACGAAGTAAGTATCAGAATGAAATAATTAATATAAAAATTTATTACTATCCAAGAAAATGTGATTTCTTTATTACACTCCTGGAAATTGAAATAAGAACACCGTGAATTCATTGTCCCAGGAAGGGGAAACTTTATTGACACATTCCTGGGGTCAGATACATCACATGATCACACTGACAGAACCACAGGCACATAGACACAGGCAACAGAGCATGCACAATGTCGGCACTAGTACAGTGTATATCCACCTTTCGCAGCAATGCAGGCTGCTACTCTCCCATGGAGACGATCGTAGAGATGCTGGATGTAGTCCTGTAGAACGGCTTGCCATGCCATTTCCACCTGGCGCCTCAGTTGGACCAGCGTTCGTGCTGGACGTGCAGACCGCGTGAGACGACGCTTCATCCAGTCCCAAACATGCTCAATGGGGGACAGATCCGGAGATCTTGCTGGCCAGGGTAGTTGACTTACACCTTCTAGAGCACGTTGGGTGGCACGGGATACACGCGGACGTGCATTGTCCTGTTGGAACAGCAAGTTCCCTTGCCGGTCTAGGAATGGTAGAACGATGGGTTCGATGACGGTTTGGATGTACCGTGCACTATTCAGTGTCCCCTCGACGATCACCAGTGGTGTACGGCCAGTGTAGGAGATCGCTCCCCACACCATGATGCCGGGTGTTGGCCCTGTGTGCCTCGGTCGTACGCAGTCCTGATTGTGGCGCTCACCTGCACGGCGCCAAACACGCATACGACCATCATTGGCACCAAGGCAGAAGCGACTCTCATCGCTGAAGACGACGCGTCTCCATTCGTCCCTCCATTCACGCCTGTCGCGACACCACTGGAGGCGGGCTGCACGATGTTGGGGCGTGAGCGGAAAACGGCCTAACGGTGTGCGGGACCGTAGCCCAGCTTCACGGAGACGGTTGCGAATGGTCCTCGCCGATACCCCAGGAGCAACAGTGTCCCTAATTTGCTGGGATGTGGCGGTGCGGTCCCCTACGGCACTGCGTAGGATCCTACGGTCTTGGCGTGCATCCGTGCGTCGCTGCGGTCCGGTCCCAGGTCGATGGGCACGTGCACCTTCCGCCGACCACTGGCGACAACATCGATGTACTGTGGAGACCTCACGCCCCACGTGTTGAGCAATTCGGCGGTACGTCCACCCGGCCTCCCGCATGCCCACTATACGCCCTCGCTCAAAGTCCGTCAACTGCACATACGGTTCACGTCCACGCTGTCGCGGCATGCTACCAGTGTTAAAGACTGCGATGGAGCTCCGTATGCCACGGCAAACTGGCTGGCACTGACGGCGGCGGTGCACAAATGCTGCGCAGCTAGCGCCATTCGACGGCCAACACCGCGGTTCCTGGTGTGTCCGCTGTGCCGTGCGTGTGATCATTGCTTGTACAGCCCTCTCGCAGTGTCCGGAGCAAGTATGGTGGGTCTGACACACCGGTGTCAATGTGTTCTTTTTTCCATTTCCAGGAGTGTATTTCAGCTTTTTAGATAAAATGCTGTGATTATGAACAATAAATAAATAAATATTGCTTTTATGCGTCGATACTAGCGAAGAGCAGTAGCATTATTGTTTCTGTTTTGATCTTTAAGAGTAGAGGCCTGCTCCCTTTGTCCAGACCCATGTTGACTGTCTGCAGTTGTAATTCACACTGATGCTTGTGTTTCGACTTCACGTCAGCGTACCAGTACAGGCGCCTAACAGCAAGTCATTCGACTGACGCTACTGATGCAAATCGTGCAGCGCTCAGGCTGAACATCATTCCCGTAAAGTTGGGTACCCATATGGTAAGTAATTTTCCGTCTATACCGCTCAAGTAGCGAAAGTTTAATTAAAACCGCCCTGTATTTCTGTTCTGTAAATAGCATCAGCGTCAGCGCACTTTTCATGAACTACGAAGACGCCATTGCTAGTAGGGTCACTAGTTATCCGATTATCGAGGACAAAATGAGCTGAATGTATGAAGTGTCATAGGTTAGTCTGTCGTACGGCCGTTTTTGTAGACGATTGATGGGTTTTAATACATGGTAAGGTAAACAGTTAATTGATTTTACAGAGACGAACCACCTCTCTTTATCAGCTTAGCCCGACTTTGCGAAGGAAACTGTTAATTGTTTTCCTGAACCCGACATTCTGAAGAAGACCTCTTGACTTGTTCGATGTAACAGAGCACACTCAATAACTGACTGTCAAAGGTAGCATACAATTAACTTTTACTTTCATGCCACACTGGAATGCAAGATATAACTAAATTGTCCTTATTCACTAACTGTGGCACTCAGCTACAGACCAAACTTCACCACAATGATTGATAAACAATAAGGTTACTTACTCTCTCTGCCTGTACAAACGCTTGAAATATAGTAAGTTCCACAGCAGGACTCACGATGACCTGAGAGATTGATTTAGTTTGCAGTATGGATAATCAGTCTTATGCATCAGTTAGCTTTGGTACCTACTCCCGATGTGCAACAAAGCCAAACTCCTTTCTGTAGTTGAACCGTCAATTAGGGCGGTTCACAAACAACAACTCAAGAACACATGTTATTCAAAAAACGTTATCGTGGAAGTAGGGGCCAGGAGGCGCTGGTGAAATAACACACACTGCTAAGGTTATCCTTTTATTTTAAAAGGCTTTCTCAATAATAAATTTTTAAATCTGGCATTTAAAAAAAAATTCAATAACAATTTCGAATAGCTGGCAAATTTTCTCTATGTAAAGGATATTGCAAGGTATGACGTTAACAACATCCCAATAATAAGATTTTAAACTTGTTATGTCTATAAGAGAACAATTCCTTCAAAAAACACCTTTAAGTACACTCCTGGAAATGGAAAAAAGAACACATTGACACCGGTGTGTCAGACCCACCATACTTGCTCCGGACACTGCGAGAGGGCTGTACAAGCAATGATCACACGCACGGCACAGCGGACACACCAGGAACCGCGGTGTTGGCCGTCGAATGGCGCTAGCTGCGCAGCATTTGTGCACCGCCGCCGTCAGTGTCAGCCAGTTTGCCGTGGCATACGGAGCTCCATCGCAGTCTTTAACACTGGTAGCATGCCGCGACAGCGTGGACGTGAACCGTATGTGCAGTTGACGGACTTTGAGCGAGGGCGTATAGTGGGCACGCGGGAGGCCGGGTGGACGTACCGCCGAATTGCTCAACACGTGGGGCGTGAGGTCTCCACAGTACATCGATGTTGTCGCCAGTGGTCGGCGGAAGGTGCACGTGCCCGTCGACTTGGGACCGGACCGCAGCGGCGCACGGATGCACGCCAAGACCGTAGGATCCTACGCAGTGCCGTAGGGGACCGCACCGCCACTTCCCAGCAAATTAGGGACACTGTTGCTCCTGGGGTATCGGCGAGGACCATTCGCAACCGTCTCCATGAAGCTGGGCTACGGTCCCGCACACCGTTAGGCCGTCTTCCGCTCACGCCCCAACATCGTGCAGCCCGCCTCCAGTGGTGTCGCGACAGGCGTGAATGGAGGGACGAATGGAGACGTGTCGTCTTCAGCGATGAGAGTCGCTTCTGCCTTGGTGCCAATGATAGTCGTATGCGTGTTTGGCGCCGTGCAGGTGAGCGCCACAATCAGGACTGCATACGACCGAGGCACACAGGGCCAACACCCGGCATCATGGTGTGGGGAGCGATCTCCTACAATGGCCGTACACCACTGGTGATCGTCGAGGGGACACTGAATAGTGCACGGTACATTCAAACCGTCATCGAACCCATCGTTCTACCATTCCTAGACCGGCAAGGGAACTTGCTGTTCCAACAGGACAATGCACGTCCGCATGTATCCCGTGCCACCCAACGTGCTCTAGAAGGTGTAAGTCAACTACCCTGGCCAGCAAGATCTCCGGATCTGTCCCCCATTGAACATGTTTGGGACTGGATGAAACGTCGTCTCACGCGGTCTGCACGTCCAGCACGAACGCTGGTCCAACTGAGGCGCCAGGTGGAAATGGCATGGCAAGCCGTTCCACAGGACTACATCCAGCATCTCTACGATCGTCTCCATGGGAGAATAGCAGCCTGCATTGCTGCGAAAGGTGGATATACACTGTACTAGTGCCGACATTGTGCATGCTCTGTTGCCTGTGTCTATGTGCCTGTGGTTCTGTCAGTGTGATCATGTGATGTATCTGGCCCCAGGAATGTGTCAATAAAGTTTCCCCTTCCTGGGACAATGAATTCACGGTGTTCTTATTTCAATTTCCAGGAGTGTAGCTAGTTTGAACTAAAGCTGAAATAGTTGTCTCTTGCCAGTTAAATAATTTATATTACACCTGGCAGTTGTTACAAGATAAATGTGAAGAAGCCAGCACACAAACCTTCACATTAAAGGCAGTTCCCAAAAAAATTTTCCTTAGCTCGGTGAGGGAGTGACACGTGTAAAGGGCCCCAGATCACAATAGGCTTAGTAGTTATTGGTGGTCTACAGGGCCACAGCAGATCAGCCCAAAACTTCCATTACCAGCCACCACCTCCCCGAGTTACCCAAAACCAGAAGACGTAGTAGCAAGGGCGGTGCCTGTACAGACTCCGAGCCACAGAGACACGCGACACCGACCCTAAATCACCCAGTCGAGGTGTGAATGAAACGGCCCGGCCAAGAAGCAATTACCACATTCCCGCGGACAGGCAAACGAAAACTGTGGTGGGAAGACCCCAACAAAACTAATGGTGAAGAAACTCATACACTTCACTAGAAAAATCCCTATATATAACTAACTCTGTTACACAAAAACAGTGCTCAACTTCTCACACTCCACCACAGCAGCGGGAACACGTTGCACTTCCAAATGTTCGTCAGAGCCAACCGCTGCCAGTGGTTTCAACGGCCGATAAGAAGACATACGGTCCCACGCGCTGATCTCCTGCACCACGGCTTCTAAGCTTCATAAGGCACGTACGCGCGGGTAAGGCAGACTCAGCCCCTGACAGCCAAGAGATCGGCCAAAGCACGTGGCGAGCCGTTGACGACCCCCAACAACAGGGCCGCGCTCGCGCCACCAACTCTCTCGGTCACCGCCCAGTACGTACTCCTCGAACGTCACGCGACCGCACACTTGCTCCACCTCCCGCCAGAGGGCGGTAGCGATCCAAACAGCGCGCCAAACTGAAAGTGCCACCGCAAACACTAGACGCGAAGCGAAAGCACTCCGTCTGGCGCGCTTTCAGAAGAACCGGACACAACTACGGGTCAGTAGTACCGTGACGGCTAATACTGAGCCCAGCTGGTAGTCTACTTTCCAGTCTTGGAGCACAGAATCCACAGTAGGCCAAGTCGGAGGAGAGGAAATTCCCTGGAGGATGGTCGGCTGCTCGTAGTAGCTACGGTGCGGTATCGTCGAGATCGAGCTGCTGCTGGAACCGCGTGGCACAGATCCCGGAAGTCGCTTTATGTCGGAACTGCCCACAGTGGCTCAGCAAACTGAACTGCCCTAGAACGGCTGGGTAACGCCCTAAACACAAGCCCAGTGGAGCCATGTCTGCTTGATTCTTGGATAGCACGTCGCTCGCAGAAGTAAACCAGTGCTCCAGGTTGTGTTGCCGGGGAAGTGTGCGCCAATGGTGCTGAGGCTGGCGCCCCTCCTAGCACAGCTAACTTTCCTGATACAGCTAGAGTGCTACTTCAGAACAGTCCAGCTTATTTTGCAGACAATTGAACTTTTTGTGGTTGATATTCAACGCCTAGAGCTGTAAAACTACCGTGGACTACCGTAAGTAAGTGTAGACTACAGTAAGTTTTTTTAGCCAACCCGGCTAGCCGCGCGGTCTAAGGCGCTGCTTCACGAACAGGATGGCGTGCTGGTCCCAGGCACAAATCCGCCCTGCGGATAAGTGTCGAGGTCCGGTGTGTCGGCCAGCCTGTGGATGGTTTTTAAGGCTAATGTGGGCTGGTTCCCCTTATTCCTCGTCAGTTACACTACGTCGGTGATTGATGTGCAACCACTGTCTCCACGTATGCATACACAATAATTATTCTACCACCCAAATATTTGGGGTTATGGGGTTACACTCATCTGGTATGAGATGTTCCTGGAGGGGGGGGAGGGGGGGGGGGTCCAATGGAGGCTGAACCACACGATAATCCTGGGGCAGCGGTGGGGTCGATGGACTGCAGTGGCCTGTTGTGGGGTTGTGAACCACTGAAGGCTACGGTATCACAAACCCCACTGTCGTTTCTAGGTCCCTGGTGTAATACACAATACATAGTAATTTCCCTACCACCTATGGTCAGCTAAGGTCGTACCCACATTACCTGCCTGTGTGGTATGTAGCATACCTATCAGGCGTTACCTCGTAGCGACCACTAACTTTACGTAAGTGATCAGTTTCTTAGTAGATTCCCCTAAAAACAGCAAGTAGTGAACCGTCTGGAAACTGAGAGAGTGTATATAAAGAGCCGGGCAACCTATGGAAAATTTTTGATCTATGTAGGTAACGTCTGTTACTTAAGCATAAACATGAATTGTAGCAAAACTAATATTGTCAATGTTTAAGTCAGGTTTTATTAAAAAACTGTTGTTTTCTGACTTCAGAGGGATTTTCTAGTAAAAATAGAGAAAAAAATACAGATTTATCACGCAGAGCTAGAAAACGCAATTTCTTTAACAAAAAGCTAGAATAGCAAGACCCTTCAACAACAATGTATCAAACATCGCTTCAATACTTCGTCTAACTTTTATAAAGCATGTTTCTACTACTTATAAATAACTTCCGCATTTATCAATAACTAGTGAACCCATAATACTTCGCAAACGCTTAATATGTATGGGAATAGTGTATACAGCCTAAACACCTTGCTCCCTCCCATTCTGCCCACCTTCTTATCCCCATTCCTTCTCTGTACATCTCTCCCTCCGCCCCCCTCTCCTCCTCCCTCTGTCCATTTCCTCCTCCCAACCCCCTTTGTTGTGCTCATTTCCGTCTGAATGTTTAGCAGAGTATCGTGTAAAAATGTTATGTAAATAGTCCGCCTGCTTAGCTGGGTGGTACCGTGCTTGCCTCCCGTGTAAGTGGGCCTGAGCCGGGTTGGAGATTTTTCTCCTCTCGTGGATTGAGTGTTGTGTTGTGCTCATCATCATTTCATCCTCATCACCGGCGTGCAATTCGCCCAATAGACATCGAATGAAAGATGCTATACGCTCATTTCCATTTTTTAAGTAAATCTTTTCGAGATTTTTGATAACGTTTTCTCTTTATGTATTACATATATACTCATCTATGTAAAATTGGCAGTAAATCAGGAACAACTTTTCGAGATTTCTAGAGGGTATCTGGGAAGTAGCGACGAATATTAGTGTTATAGAACATCCGAAATTTATTGAAAATGTAATGTTCTTTTTTTACGGACACATCAGGTAACTTCTCCCATTTATGTATGAAAAATTATGTCCTTCATATGAGCACCCATGGCCGCGGAGCAACGAGCAACGCGTTTATTGAAGTTTACACACATCTGGTGGGATGCCGTTAATAACTATATTAACTCCATCCTTCAATTGGTGCGTTGCTTGTGGTTTGTTCATACACACTTTTGGTTTCACAAATCCCCACAAGTAAGATCGCATGATCCGGTAGGCCATTCCTGGTTGCCACACAAGGAGGTTGTTATTGAGGAAACTTTTCATTCAGCAGAGCAGTCGTTTCACAGGATGAGGACGTGTCGTACCATCTTATTGAAGCCAAAAATCGTCATTTTAATTAATAAGCGGGAAAAACTAATAGGAAAACACGTTTCGGTAACGGTCTCCTTTCACAGTGACGGTAGCTCCCCCACCATTTTCAAAAAAGTACTGGCCGATCACTCCTTCTGCATAGAACCCACAACACACAGTCCGTTGTGGATGTACCTCATCTTCCACAGTCACTGGCGGATTTCCGTTAGCCCAAATTCTGCAGTTCTGCTAACTGAAGTACCCACTGAGGTGCAAGTGCGCCTCATCCGAGAAAACTATTCTTTTTGTGAAGTTCTCGTTCTCCGGTTGTCGAGTCAATATCCACTGAGCAAATTTATGTCTCTTTCCACGATCTTCAGGCTTCAGCTCTTGTATAAGTTGAATCTTGCACGCATGCATTTTCAGATCTTTTGACAGGATTTCATGCAGTGAACTTGGTGATAAATTCAATTGTTGAGCTCGACGGCGAACCAATTTTCTGGGGTTTACGGTCACACTGCCACGTACGACTGCAGTGTTTTTTTGTATTCGCTCAGAATGAGGTGGTCGTGTTTTCTTAAAATCTGAAACAGAACCCGTGGTCTCAAACGTCGGGATCAACTTCCGAACTGAGGATTCAGTTGGAGCAGTATTACGTCCGACTGTCAGACGCAATTCACGAAAGTTTTCCATGGGACTTTCACTGTTTTTGTAATAATTTTTTATCACTTGGCTCTGTTGCTCAGTTTCATCTGCTCCATGACGAAAATAAAGATAAACAACAACGCTATCAGGCTTCTGATGGGAAGGATCGCAGGTAACGAAAAAACCACGGCTCCCAGCCGTCATACGAGAGATCACCAAAGTTAATCACTCTCAGGTTTGGCTAGCAGTTGGATGGGTCACTGTCGGGTCTGACGGCTTGCACTCAGCCCTTGTGAGACCAGCAGAGGAGCTACTTGTTTGGGAAGTAGCGGCTCCGGTCACAAAAAACAGATAACGGCCGAGAGAGCGGTGTGCTGACAACGTGCCCCTCCATATTCACATCTAGTGATGCCTGTCATCTGAGGATGACACGGTGGTCGGTCGCTACCGTTAGGCCTTCATGGCCTGTTCAGACAGAGTTTAGTTTATGTGTATATCTTACATGTATTACAAAAATATATATTGCCTCTCTGCCTTTGCCCGTCCGAATATTAGTTGAAGTAAATCGGTTGAGAACATTTCGAGATTTGTGATAACTACACTTCCCTTATTTCCCTTATAATATTACATATTATTTATATATCCCCCCCCCCCTCATGATCCATGGGCCTTGCCGTTGTTGGGGAGGCTTGCGTGCCTCAGCGATACAGATAGCCGTACCATAGGTGCAACCACAACAAAGGGGTATCTGTTGAGAGGCCAGACAAACGTGTGGTTCCTGAAGAGGGGCAGCAGCCTTTTCAGTAGTTGCAGGGGCAACAGTCTGGATGATTGACTGATCTGGCGTTGTAACACTAACCACGACGGCCTTGCTGTGCTGCTACTGCGAACGGCTGAAAGCAAGGGGAAACTACGGCCGTAATTTTTCCCGAGGGCATGCACCTTTACTGTATGGTTAAATGATGATGGCGTCCTCTTGGGTAAAATGTTCCGGAGGTAAAATAGTCCCCCATTCGGATCTCCGGGCGGGGACTACTCAAGAGGATGTCGTTATCAGGAGAAAGAAACTGGCGTTCTACGAATCGGAGCGTGGAATGTCAGATCCCTTAATCGGGTAGGTAGGTTAGAAAATTTAAAAAGTGAAATGGATAGGTTAAAGTTAGATATAGTGGGAATTAGTGAAGTTCGGTGGCAGGAGGAACAAGACTTCTGGTCAGGTGACTACAGGGTTATAAACACAAAATCAAATAGAGGTAATGCAGGAGTAGGTTTAATAATAAATAGGAAAATAGGAATGCGGGTAAGCTACTACAAACAGCATAGTGAACGCATTATTGTGGCCAAGATAGATACGAAGCCCACGCCTACCACAGTAGTACAAGTTTATATGCCAACTAGCTCTGCAGATGACGAAGAAATTGATGAAATGTATGATGAAATAAAGGAAATTATTCAGATAGTGAAGGGAGACGAAAATTTAATAGTGATGGGTGACTGGAATTCGTCAGTAGGAAAAGGGAGAGAAGGAAACGTATTAGGTGAATATGGATTGGGAGTAAGAAACGAAAGAGGAAGCCGCCTGGTAGAATTTTGCGCAGAGCACAACTTAATCATAGCTAACACTTGGTTCAAGAATCATAAAAGAAGACTGTATACATGGAAGAAGCCTGGAGATAACTGACAGGTTTCAGATAGATTATATAATGGTAAGACAGAGATTTAGGAACCAGGTTTTAAATTGTAAGACATTTCCAGGGGCAGATGTGGACTCTGACCACAATCTATTGGTTATGAAGTGTAGATTAAAACTGAAGAAACTGCAAAAAGGTGGGAATTTAAGGAGATGGGACCTGGATAAACTGAAAGAACCAGAGGTTGTACAGAGTTTCAAGGAGAGCATAAGGGAACAATTGACAAGAATGGGGGAAAGAAATACAGTAGAAGAAGAATGGGTAGCTTTGAGGGATGAAGTAGTGAAGGCAGCAGAGGGTCAAGTAGGAAAAAAGACAAAGGCTAGTAGAAATCCTTGGGTAACAGAAGAAATATTGAATTTAATTGATGAAAGGAGAAAATACAAAAACGCAGTAAATGTAGCAGGCAAAAAGGAATACACACGTCTCAAAAATGAGATCGACAGGAAGTGCAAAATGGCTGAGCAGGGATGGCTAGAGGACAAATGCAAGGATGTAGAGGCTTATCTCACTAGGGGTAAGATAGACACTGCCTACAGGAAAATTAAAAAGACCTTTGGAGAAAAGAGAACCACTTGTATGAGTATCAAGAGCTCAGATGGTAACCCAGTCTAAGCAAAGAAGGGAAAGCAGAAAGGTGGAAGGAGTATATAGAGGGTCTATACAAGGGCGATGTACTTGAGGACAATATTATGGAAATGGAACAGGATGTAGATGAAGACGAATTGGGAGATATGATACTGCGTGAAGAGTTCGACAGAGCCCTGAAAGACCTGAGTCGAAACAAGGCCCAGGGAGTAGATAACATTCCATTAGAACTACTGACAGCCTTAGGAGAGCCAGTCCTGACAAAACTCTACCATCTGGTGAGCAAGATGTATGAGACAGGCGAAGTACCCTCAGACTTCAAGAAGAATATAATAATTCCAATCCCAAAGAAAGCAGGTGTTGACAGATGCGAAAATTACCGAACAAGCAGTTTAATAAGTCATGGCTGCAAAATGCTAACACCAAACCTTTACAGACGAATGGAAAAACTGGTAGAAGCCGACCTCGGGGAAGATCAGTTTTGATTCCGCAGAAATATCGGAACACGTGAGGCAATACTGACCCTATGGCTTATCTTATAAGCTAGATTAAGGAAACGCAAACCTACGTTTCTAGCATTTGTAGACTTAGAGAAAGCTTTTGACATTGTTGACTGGAATACTCTCTTTCAAACTGTGAAGGTGGCAGGGGTAAAATACAGGGAGCGAAAAACTATTTACAATTTGTACAGAAACCAGATGGCGGTTATAAGAGTCGAGGGGTATGAAAGGGAAGCAGTGGTTGGGAAGGGAGTGAGACAGGGTTGTAGCCTCTCTCCGATGCTATTCAAATGGTTCAAATGGCTCTGAGCACTATGGGACTTAACTACTGTGGTCATCAGTCCCCTAGAACTGAGAACTACTTAAACCTAACTAACCTAAGGACATCACACACATCCATGCCCGAGGCAGGATTCGAACCTGCGACCGTAGCAGTCGCGCGGTTCCGGACTGCGCGCCTAGAACCGCTAGACCACCGCGGCCGGCCCCGATGCTATTCAATCTGTACATTGAGCAAGCAGTAAAGGAAACAAAAGAAAAATTCGGAGTAGGTATTAGAATCCATGGAGAAGAAATAAAAACTTTGAGGTTCGCCGATGACATTGTAATTCTGTCAGAGACAGCAAAGGACTTGGAAGAGCAGTTGAAAGGAATGGATAGTGTCTTAAAAGGAGGGTATAAGATGAACATCAACAAAAGCAAAACGAGGATAATGGAATGTAGTCGAATTAAGTCAGGTGATGCTGAGGGAATTAGATTAGGAAATGAGACACTTAAAGTAGTAAAGGAGTTTTGCTATTTGGGGAGCAAACTAACTGATGATGGTCGAAGTAGAGATGATATAAAATGTAGACTGGCAATGGCAAGGAAAACGTTTCTGAAGAAGAGAAATTTGTTAACATCGAGTATAGATTTAAGTGTCAGGAAGTCGTTTCTGAAAGTATTTGTATGGAGTGTAGCCATGTATGGAAGTGAAACATGGACGATAAATATTTTGGACAAGAAGAGAATAGAATCTTTCGAAATGTGGTGCTACAGAAGAATGCTGAAGATTAGATGGGTAGATCACATAACTAATGAGGAAGTGTTGAATAGGATTGGGGAGAAGAGGAGTTTGTGGCACAACTTGACTAGAAGAATTGATAGGTTGCTAGGACATGTTCTGAGGCATCAAGGGATCACCAGTTTAGTATTGGAGGGCAGTGTGGAGGATAAAAATTGTAGAGGGAAACCAAGAGACGAATACACTAAGCAGATTCAGAAGGATGTAGGTTGCAGTAGGTACTGGGAGATGAAGGAGCTTGCACAGGATAGAGTAGTATGGAGAGCTGCATCAAACCAGTCTCAGGACTGAAGACCACAACAACAACAATTTATATATTTCATGCACAACTGTCAAACTGAATTTTTTGTTGTACAAACATGCAAAAATGTTTTTTTTTAATTTTATTTTGCATTCCAAAAATACCAATGGCGTCCAAGATTAAGAACCCAACAAAAAAAATCAGCCAGATCGGTAGAGCTGTTCTCAAGTGATGATCTTTCACAGCAGATTTTAATGTCGTTCTTTTCCTGTTGTTTTTCCAAAAATTTCCTTTCATACAAACCTTGTCCTGAAAATCTGTCGAGGTTTTCGTAACTGATGGTATTTCATAAAAGCAGCAATTGATATTAATTTCCAGAACGTTGTCTTTCGAACAAATTGCCCTGATAATAATGAGCACAACAAAAAATCAGCCAAATCAATCAAGCTGTTCTCAGATGATGATCTTTCACACACGCACTTACAGATTTCTATTTATGTAGCTAAAGGATATTCTTGCCTTTGATCACGATGAATAACGTTTTGTTGAGCACAAAATAACAACTATATATATATATATATATATATATATATATATATATATATATATGTGTGTGTGTGTGTGTGTGTGTGCTTGTAAACTGTATTTGCATCAAAAGTCACATAAAAGTGGAGACTACGTGAAAACTAATTTTTATCACTTATAAAATGCAATTTATAGTCTGTAAGGATATTAAATACGCAATGGACTAACATTAACTGGTATGCGGTTCCAATTTCGTGGAAAACAAGCGACCAAACAAACAAGAAACAAAGAAAAGTCGTCGCCTCACAGTTTCACTCTCACTCATTCATTTATGTTTCTTTTCCTACCAATGCTACCGGTACTAGCGGTAATCTTAACATTTACTACGGCATTTATTTAGTGTAGAAAAACTACCGAACGGTAGCTTCGGTACAGCGCAACTCTAGATAGCTGTGCCTGCTGCTCTGCCAGGCAATGTCCCCTGTGGAGGCAGAGCACAGGCAACTTGTTGACCAGGTTTGTAATGCGGGTAGCCGAAGTCGCAGGTGAGGGCCTCAGATACATCACAGCTAATATGTGATGCCGGGAAATCGACACAGCAGTTCCGCTTCTGAATACAGAAATCGCTAAAACCACACGGCGGGTATGATTCTATTCCGTAAGGCTGCTCATGATCATGCTGTGTAAGACCCTAAGTCTAGATTGCGCAACAAAATTAGAGGAACTCTTTTTCGAAATCACGTAATTGTTCCCCACTGAGACGCTTAAGTTTGATTCAAAGGTTCAAAGGTGCCTACAGCCTTCCTCTGCATTTGTGCAAAAGCGTGGGGCCGCGTGAGGTCACCTACAGGCTCAGCAACGCTTCAGACAGCTGGGCTGAAACGTCTGACAGATGGCAGCAGCGTCTATCGTTGCAAGAAAGTCGTTCTGTTGCTCACTACAGTTCAAACTGTCGTTTTTTATCCCCCCTTTTTTTGTGAGCATTCCCCTTTTATGTATTTTGTAAACCCGTTTCTCTGAAGAGCGGTGGACTGTGCCGCTGCCAGCCCTCCCCTGCCCATATGGGTCAGGGGAATGAAATTACAATAAAGGAAAAAAAAAGTGTTTCATTTTAGTTCTGGCGAGTTAGTGCCCACACACACGAAGATGGTGGCCAAGTGGATCGGCAAAATATTGTGTCCATATGACGAAATGTTACGGCTAGAGAGCCGATATGAACACAACGTTGACCAGTAATTGCTCCGTCTTCAAAGATTTGGAGGTCAGTACACACATCCAACATTATGCATTCTCCAAACCACATAACCGGGACCAACATCATGATTAAGTTCGTCGACCTCCCTGGCTGCATTATGTGTGCACAGCTCTCGCCATAGGAGGTTATGCCCAACTTTATTGAACATGACCATTTTCGTGGTCCAGGTGTTATAGTGTGGGAGCCATAATGTTGCATGGGTATTTTTTTCTCTTCTGACTGGTTTAACGCAACCCGCCACGAATTCCTCTCCTGTGCTAACCTCTTCATCTCAGAGTAGCACTTGCAACCTACGTCCTCAATTATTTGCTGGATGTATTCCAATCTCTGACTTCCTCTACAGTTTTTGCCCTCCACAGCTCCCTCTAGTACCATGGAAGTCATTCCCTCATGTCTTAACAGATGTCCTATCATCCTGTCCCTGGTATAATCACCTCCAAATCTTTGAACCGGTCAACATCATTGTGAAGCTTTCCTACTTCTCCACGATCACCTTTTTAGGGGTGCTCTGATGTCATTTTTATTGATGATAACACACAACCACGTTGAACATCGCCGGTGGAGGAGCTCTTGGAATGAGAAGATATTCCGTGAATGGACTGTCATTCCCTTCCTTTGACTTAAATTACATCGAACATTTTCGGATTTACTTTTGAATACATTATGGGGAAGGTAGTGTTCAATGTCTTACAAATATTTACTATTAAAAACAGTCTTGATCACGATTCATTTATCAAGGTGACCGGTTTAGACCACTACTGTGGTCATCTTTCTGTTGGAGATTCTCCAACAGAAAGAGGTTCCTACTCAATGGTCTGAAGATGACCACAGTAGTGGTCGAAACCGGTCACCTTGATAAATAAATCGTGATCAAGACTGTTTTTAATAGTAAAAATTTGTGGGATTCACTCGGCAAGCATACTGCAGCACGTCCATATGCATCAACAATCATCCAGCAGTTGTCAACGGCGTTGGTATAGGAACTGAATGCCCTGAGACAAGAACTTCTTATCAACCTTGTGGCCAGCATGGGAGCATGTTGCAGAGAATGCACTGCAGCAGTCCATGGTGAAGGTACACTGAGGTGACAAAAGTCAATAGCTAGCGGTATGCAGGTATACCAATGGAGGCAGTACCACATACACGAGGTATAAAAGGGTAGTACATTGGCGGGGCTGTCATTTGTACAAAGGTGGTTCATGTGAAATGGTTTCCGACGTGATCATGGCAGCATGACGGGTATTAACAGACTTTGAATGCGGAATGGTAGTTGGAGCTAGACGCATGAGACATTTCATTTCGGAAATCGTTAGGGAATTCAGTATTCTGAGATCCACAGGGTCAAGAGTGTGCCAAGGATATCGAATTTCAGGCATTACCTCTAATCATGGACGACGCAGTGGCCGATGGCATTCACTTAACGACGGAGGGCAGCGCCGTTTGTGTAAAGTTGTCAGACAAGTAGCGCTGAGTAAAATGACCGCAGAAATCAGTGTAGGACGTACGACATACGTATCTTTTACGACAGTGCGGTGTTAATGGGTTACATCAACAGACAACCGATGCGAATGCGTTTGCTAACAGTGTGACATCGCCTGCAGCGCGTCTCCTTGGCTCGTTAGCATATCGGTTGGACCCTACTACATGGAGTCCATTTCCACCCATTCGTGGACTTCATAATCCCAAACAACAATGTAATGTTTACAGATGACAAAGCCCCCACGCCACAGGGGAATAAATTGTTTGCGATTCGTTTGAAGAACATTCTGGACAATTTATAGATAATGATTTGACCACTAACATCGCTCGACATGAATCGCATCGAAGTCTTCCCCAACAGCTGAATGGTCAGCGTGACGGACTGCCGTCCTAAGGGCCCGAGTTCGATTGCCGGCTGGATCGGGGATTTTCTCCGCTCAGGGACTGGGTGTTGAGTTGTCTTCATCATCATTTCATCCCCATCCGGCGCGCAGGTCGCCCAATGTGGCGTCGAATGTAATAAGACCTCCACCAAGGCGGCCGGGCTTGTCCCGTAAGGGGCCTCCCGGCCAATGACGCCAAACGCTCATTTCAATCCCATCGCACATTTATGGAACACAATCGAGAGGTCAACTCATGCACAAAATCCTGCATTTATGGACGAGTAAAGAGGCACCATGGCTCAGTATTTCTACAGAGGACTTCCAACAACTTGATGGGTCCACACTACATTCAGTTACTGCACTGCACCAGGCAGAAGAAGGTGCGACACGGTATTAGGAGGTGTCCCATGACTTTTATCACCTCAGTGGACATCCAAAGCCCGCCTTATGTAATGTCCAGGTGACCAGCATAAATCACAGTGACTTGTGTGTAGTTATTATTGTCTTTGAATAAAAGTGTCTGATCTGTTCGTGGCATTACGTGTTTCCTTCAGTTTCGTTCTACACTGTTCTGTAGCAGTTGCTTCTATGTGTGGTCCAAATTTAATCGAGCTATGGTACTTGGCAGGGACACATCATGCGAAAGTTACTTTCGACCTTAAGTTTTGCACACCAGTCTAATTCGCGTACGTCAGGAACTCCGCCATGTTCTCGTCATGAACTTAGCACATATCACTGTTCTATGCATTTGGACATACACTGATCTGCCAGAACATTATGACCACCTACGTAATACATGATATGTCCACCTTTGACACGGATAACAGCCACGAAGCATCACGACATGTAAGCAATAAGTTCTTGGTATGGAGTTGGCACTACATCTGCAAAGCCAAGTCACCAAATTTCCATAAATTCCGGGGAAGAGATGGATGAGCTCTGACGCCACATTCAATCACATCCCAAATGTGTTCGATCGGGTGCAGATCCGATGAGTTGCGGGCTAGCACATCACTGTGTTCCTCGAACCTCTCCATCACACTACTGGCCTTGTGACATGGTGCATTGTCTTGTTGGAAAATGCCTCTGCCGTCCAAAAACATTGTCGTTATGAAGGGGTGTACGGGGTCTGCAGCCAGTGTACGATACTCCTTGGCCGTCACGGTGTCTTGTACGAGCTCCACCATGGATGACCGCATGAATGTTCCCCAGAGCATAATAGAGCCGCCTCCTGCAGTACAGGCGTCGAGAAGTCCCCTGGAAGATGATGAATTCACGCTCTCCCATCCGCACGATGAAGAATGTATCAGGATCCATCGGACCGTGCAACGCTCCACCAATGCGCCAACGTCCAGCGCTCATTTCAGTCGTAGTTACCGATGTCGTGGAGGTAACATCGGCACATGCATGGGTCGCCGGCTCCTGAACCCCATCTTTAGGAGTGTTCAGTGCACTTGCAGAGTGCCCAGCATTAAAGTCTGATGTTAACTCAGCCACAGTTTGCCGCCTGTTCTGTTTAACCAGTCTGCCCAGCCTACAACGTGCGACATCTGTAATGATGGGTGGCCGCCCAACCACATGACGTCTGGACGTATTCTCACCTTGGTTTCGCCACGTGTTGAAAACACACCACAGCACTCCTCGAACACCCGACAAGTTGTGCAGTTTTCGAAATGTTTGTGCCGAGCCTCCGCGCTAACACAACTTGCTCTCCGTCAAAGTCAGATAGATCGCGCGCCTTCCCCATTCTACACACGGAAAGCACGCTCACTGAAACTACATGCGTGTGTCTGACTAGCAGTCATTCCTCGGCAGGTGATGCTGCTGTCACCCGGACGGGTTTATATCGATAGTAGATCGGTGGTCATACTGTTCTGGCTCATCAATGTATTTTGAGCCCTTGGCTGCCTCACTGTATATGCTTTGTTCTGCAGCCTGAGGTAAATCCAATATGTGAACAGAATTTCATAATGTCCACAAACACATCATGTGAACTTGAGATACCTTCTGCTTGGACTAAACATGTGTCCCAAGATGAAGTAAAATTTTGCAAGTGGTTTATAACCAAGACGGACTGGAACAATCTTTGACTGAACTACTGCATTAATTTGGCATATGGTTGGGTTATGCTGGGTCTACATATGACTTGTCTAATTGACTTCTATGCCCGTTAGCTAATTTGCTCGCTCACGGATATATCATGGTATGGGTAACATCGTTCCCAAATAGGTAGCACTCTTAAAAGAAGGTGAGTAAGAGAAAATTTTGGAACTGTGAGGTTTAACAACAATGAAATCAAATTTCATTTCCCATGTTATTCAAAATCTCATCCCCTGAATAAAGCAACAGGAGCTGGTACAAGCTAATAGTTACACGGTTTCCTCTGCTTTGGTACTATCGGAAATGCTGTCTGATGTCCGCATTTCATACCTTGAGCAAAATGTTCTGGAATTCTGTTTATCGTCTCCGTCATTTATCGATACTCCTTCACAAACTTCATGAGGCGGCTTCTTCCTGAAGCGGATCTACTGTTCAGAGCACCAGAAACGGGGCCGTTCGCGCGACAGCTGTAGCACAGCTGTCCACCATATGACACACAGAAGGTCAAACATTGC
The DNA here is from genome assembly GCF_021461395.2 of Schistocerca americana. Lineage (NCBI taxonomy): Eukaryota > Metazoa > Arthropoda > Insecta > Orthoptera > Acrididae > Schistocerca > Schistocerca americana. Next base: position 43,147,037 of record NC_060127.1, read on the forward strand.
GCCGCACGATCGGGAAAGCAGTGAACCAGAAACACCTTTATTTACGTTCGGCGGTCAATAGGAAAGTAGCACGGCGTTACATAGAGACTCTGTGAACAAATGGAAATCGTGACAATTTGATGTTCACAAGAAAAGCAGTTTAGCGCTAGAAAGGCAGCCAGCCACAGTGCTCCTACAACTACATGGCTGCTAAGCAGTTCACACTCAGGGGAATACCTAAGGAAAATATGTAATAAAATCCTCAGATATTGTAAAATATGTTTTAATTTCAGTGTAATTTGAACATTATCTCTTGTATTTCGCTATGTTAGACACAGAAGTCATAAATATTCATTGGTAATGAAATACGTGAAAAATTAAAAACACTTGTCACCGGCCAAGTCAAGGGTTCTCGTTTCCTTCACTGGACTAGGCCATTTCTGTAACTGGACTATAATGTAATACCTACTAAATACGACATACAGTTAAATAGGTGTGAACATATTCCACATCTTTTTTTTATTTTTAGAAGTGTTTTGTTGGCATCTGAAACTGTTTAAAATGTAGTCGAAGCTAAGAAGGCTAAAAGTAAAAATGTCGACTTCGAAGGTAAAAAAAAGACACTTGATTAATTATCAGAACACTTACAAACTATTAGAAAACATATAATGAAAACCATTTGTTGATAGTGTCCTACTTACGCCTACGATTAGACAAAATTCGAGGTGGCACATTGAAGGTAACTCGCATTGCATCGCTTGACAATAACCTACCCTCCGTCCACAGCAGGTAACTTTGTGTTGTGAATACGACACAAATGGTGTGAATTGTTCATACTTTCCAATGACGGCTGCGTTTACTTAATCACTATTACCATATTCCTTCGCCGCTTCAGTCATTCAAACTAGTCAATTAGTAGAACGTAGTGCAAAACTTACCTTTTTCCATTCTTGATTTGTGTCTTCGTCAAACAAGTCATCACCAAGGTACCGCATCTTTTGCAACACGGAGTACTCATAATGACCGATAGAATATGCGTATTGTCAGCACCTACCAGAGCATCGAGCCAAGCCACCGATGGAGTCGACCCAGACACAGCAACTTTACCCTACAAGCAAGTGCTTGGCATATGGTTCAGACAAACGCTTTCCATGGTCATGAATAACACGTTGGAAAAATGTATACCCAAACCATTCCATGCGAGCTCTGGTTTTTCTTCTTTCCTTCTATGCAGAGCAAATAAACAAAATATTTTCGTTTTCGGACGAGAAAGTTAGTGATTGAAATTTCGGGAAAAGACCTCTCCGCAACGGAAATCGCCTTGTTTTAATGATAACCAACCATCTAGCTTTCCATGAACCATGACGCTCTCTCCCTCGTTTCACGATCCTACACTATCCAGTCACATTATGTGACCAACTATAAAAAAGTGAACAAGAACATTTTGCAGCTCGTACTGCTGTGAGACGTACAGGAAGTGAGTCAATCAAGTTCTGGAAGATACCGACAGGGATGCTGAGCCATGCCGACTGCCGCCCCATTGCCAGCTTCTAACAACCCTACCACAACAAAGGTCAGCATTTAATAACAATTGTGGTGTTGCTCACGCTGCCAAATACTGCATTTTTGGGCAACAACAGTCATATCATGTGGCGGGTGTCAATAGAGCACAGTTAATAAAGTCATTTCATGTAATAATCAAAAAACTAGGCACTCATCTTTTTGTGTTTCCCAGGCTAGTCTCGTCGTAAAATCATGGCTCAACCGTTGAAAATCTAGGTGGTTATGATTCCAAGCTCGGATGCAAAGAGGCCTAGGTTTTTTTCTGCTATATTCAAAAGTTATGTAGATGCGCTTCACAAACCATCCTTGAAGATTACACTTTTGTTGAAAACATCTTCCTCACAGTCACTGTTAAAGTTCACATTTTATAAGCGGACTACAATACGCGTCTTTCCAACATGACGTCCAAGACTTGACTTTTTCGATGTCCGACTCTCTAACAAGTTAACGACTAACAATCGCTTACGCGCCCAAAAATCAGAGTTACAAGAACGTCAAAGATCATAGCGACAAAAGAAAGAATACACATAAGAATAATATCATTGCAATATAAACATATCGATGTATCAAAAGTGAAATGAAATCTGAATGTTATCTCAGAAATATGTTAAGTAGTTAACAGAAACACAGTAGAATATTACTGGTATCGAGAGGTTCAGGTGAGGGTACCATAATGGTTACGTAATTCAAGTACCATTACAAGCTGCATTAGGTTTCTCGCCTGAATATCCGTGCAGCCTATAGCCCGGGCGAGGCGGTCTCGAAGTTTGTCGATTAGATTTAAATCCGGGGAATTTGGTTGCCAGAGGAGTACGGTAAACCCACCCTGGTGCTCTTAAAACCACGCACGGAAACAGCGAACTGTATAACACGTTGCATTGTCCTGCTCGCAGATGCCTTTGTGCCTACTCCGTGTCGGGGTGAACATGACCCCCGAGGAAAGATGCGTACTTGTGTTAATCCACTGTGCTTTCCGGAATAACGAGATCACCCAGGGAGTGCCACGAAAACATTCACCAGACCAAAACGCTGCCTGCTGCAGCCTGGATCCTTCCGATGATTGCTGCAGGGCCGTACACGCCGAACGCCGTCTGTCTTATGGAGCAAAACACCGGATCCATCTGAAAACACCACCTGTCGCCATTCACTGGACGTCCAGTATTGACGGGCAAACTCCAGCCTTTGTCTCTCACTGACGGTAGTCAGCGTGGGTGCACGAACCAGGGGCCTGGTGCAGAGGCCCATTCGCAGCGACGTTCACTGAACGGTAGCTGAGGAGGCTCTGTTGGGAGCCCCTTGGTTCATTTGGGCAGTCAGTTTCTCAACAACTGCACGTTTGTTCAGCCGTACACTTCTCCGTACCCCTCATTCACCCCTGTCATCTGTGGCCTTTGGTACATGACAGATGCCTCAACGCTGGCTGTGGATAGCGCCATTTTCCCACACACTGTATACTATTATTTACACTTACAGTGCATATCTGCATGCATTGTAAATGTACATTACACATTTTTGACATCTTCAGAGAGGCCAGTTTTGACTTTGTTATGTTGATTTGAAACTGAGTCTCGACCCCTGTCATCTGTGGCTTGTGGTACTTGACAGATGCCTCAACGCTGGCTTTGGATAGCGCCATTTTCCAAAAAAAATGGCTCTGAGCACTATGGGACTCAAAGCCGCCAAGATGCCTTACAGGAGCTATCGACCTCGTCGTCGCACAACAGTTTACAAAAATATAGAAGACACTGAACTAACTACAACATCAGGAGACAAGAAAAATCGTATTCCAGTCAAGAGTGTTGCAGCCCACGCCCTCGTCGATGAACCTTGTGTATTTCTCTTATGTTCTCTTCATTTTAGTTTGGATATAAACGACACTTTCTCACATGGAAATGGATGGTTCACTGTTGCCGTAGTGAGAGGTGGTAGTGGAGTTTCTAGTGTACCTGGACTTGAAAGTTTTAATGATAGAGATGTAATTGCCTATCGTACCTATCATATGTTTGAAATTGCCAATACAGACTTTGGTAAATCTGCTTATAACAACCTCTCCACAACTGCTGAGGTCATAAGTCCCCTAGAACTTAGAACTACTTAAACCTAACTAACCTAAGGACAGCACACACATCCAGACTGTAGCGCCTAGAACCGCTCGGCCACTCCGGCCGGCCCCATTTTCCCATGCACGGTATGCTACAATGTACACTTACAGTGCACATCCGTATGCATCGCAAATGTACATTAAACATATTTTGACATCTTCGGAGAGGCCATTTTTGACTTTGTTGTGTTGATTTGAAAATGAGTCTCGCCTCGAAACTAGTCATCGAATGAAAAATAAATGGTACTGATCCCCCCATGATACACAGAACGGGTCAGATCGTTGTTGCAGAAGCAACGAAGAAAGCATGCCAAATTTAAAAGAACGCAGCATCCCCAAGACTGGCAATGTTTTGGAGAAGTTAGAAAGATAGCGCATACCTCAATGCGAGATGCTTATAATAATCTCCACAACGCAACTCTGTCTCGCTGTCCGGCAGAAAACCCTAAGAGATTCCAGTCGTACATAAAGCACACCATTGGCAAGACGCAATAAATACCTTCAGTGCGCGATAACAACGGTGAAGTCACTGATGACAATGCCACTAAAGCAGAGTTATTAAACACGGTTTTCCGAAACTCCTTCACCAAAGAAGACGAAGTAAATATTTCTGAATTACAATCAAGAACAACTCCCAAGATGAGAGACATAGATGTAGCAAAGCCTCCGGTAAAGATTGTAGGCGTCAGGTTCCTTTCAGAGTATGCTGATACAATAGCTCCATATTAGCAATTATATACAGCTACTCCAAAACGAGCAGATAGATTCCAGCACAAAGATACACAAAGTTCACATACAAAGATATGCATGTTGTATCAATGTAATCAATTGCTCAAGTTACACCAATACACAAAAAGAGAAATAGGAATAATCCCCTGAATTACAGGCCCATATCACTAACGTCGATGTGCAGTGTGGTTTTCGAACATACACTGTGTTCGAACATTATGAATTGTGTGTATGTATCCGGACGCCGCTCCACCTACCAGCGCGTCTGGGTGCTGACGAGTCCTCTCCACTTGGCTCGGTCCTCCCACCACTTCTCTTCCTCCACTTGCTGCCAGGTCACACCTCTCCTTTCTGCAGATATTCTCACTCCCGTTTTGCCGGCCGGAGTTGCCGAGCGGTTCTAGGCGCTACAGTCTGGAACCGCGCGACCGCTACGGTCGCAGGTTCGAATCCTGCCTCGGGCATGGATGTGTGTGATGTCCTTAGGTTAGTTAGGTTTAAGTAGTTCTAAGTTCTAGGGCACTGATGACCACAGCAGTTAAGTCCCATAGTGCTCAGAGCCATTTGAACCATTTTTTTCACTCCCGTTTTCTACCGTGTTCTTGGGCGCCCTCTAGGTCTTTTTCCATGCATCTTTAGTTCTTCCATAATTTTGGGGAGTCTCTGCTCACGTATCCTCTTTACATGCCCGTACCATTTTAATCTCTTTTTTTCGATTTCTTCTCTCATACTTTCTTCTTTAAGGTTGTCAAGATTATGAACTACCTCGAAGAAAACGATTTATTGACACATAGCACGGACTCAGGAAGTAAAGTTCTTGAGAAACGCAACTAGCTCTTTATACTCATGAAGTAATGAGTGCTATCGACAGGGGATGTCAAATTGATTCCATATTTTTAGATTTCCAGAAGGCTACCGACACCGTTCCACGTAAGCGTCTTCTAACCAAATTGCGTCCCTATGGAATATCGCCTCAGTTGTGAGACTGGATTCGTGATTTCCTGTCAGAAAAATCACAGTTCGTAGCAATAGACGGAAAGTCATCGGCTAGAAAAGAACTAATATCCCGCGTTCCCCAAGGAAATATTATAGGACCTCTATTGTTCCTGATCTATATTAACGACATAGGAAACAATCTAACTAGTCCTCTCAGATTGTTTGCAGATGATGCTGTCATTTACCGTCTTGTAAAGTCATCAGATGACCAAAACGACTTGCAAAATGATTTAGAGAAGATATCTGTATGGTGCGAACAGTACCACTTGACCCTGAATAAAGAAAACTGAGAAGTTATTCACTTGAGCACTGAAAGAAATCCGCTAAATTTCGATTACGCGATAAGTCACACAAACCTGAAGGCTGTAAATTCACCTTAATACTTACGGATTACAATTACAAATTACCTAAATTGGAACAATCACATGAATAATGTTGTGGGTAGAGCAAACCATAGACTGTGATTCATTGGCAGAACACTTAGAAGATGCAACAGGTCTACTAAAGAGACTGCTTACACCACGCTTTTCCGCCCTATTCTGCAATACTGCAGTATGGTGTGGGATCCGCATCAGGTGGGATTGACGGATGACATCGAAAAAGTATAAATAAGGGCAGCTCGTTTTGTATTGCAGCGAAATAGGGGAGATCATGTCACAGAGATTATACGTGAATTGGAGTGGCAATCATTAAAACAAAGGCGTTTTTCGTTGCGACGGGATCGTCTCATGAAATTTCAATCACCAGTTTTCCCCTCTGATTGTGAAAACATTCTGTTGACACCCACCTTCATAGGAAGAAATGATCATCGCGATAAAATAAGAGAAATCAGGGTTCGAGCAGAAAAATTTAAGTGCTCGTATTTCCCGCGAGCAATTCGAGAGTGGGACGGTAGAGAGACAGCTTGAAGGTGGTTCATCGAACCCTCTGCCAGGCACTTAATTATGAATAGCAGAGTAATCACGTAGATGTAGACGTAGATGCAGATTTGCAACTTGGACTGGTTTTTCGTTCTATTGCTTAACAGAAGTTGCTGACCCAAGCTACTCCAGCATATTGGAGGTTCGCAGTGCAGTCGTTATCGTAATGAGGAAACGGAGCGATTATCTGACGTCGGAAAGTGCACGATCATCTGCTTTCGGGCCGAGGGTGGAACCATTTCCGAAGTGGCTAAGTTGTATGCCGCCGTGGTTAAACTTTACCATGCTATCCAAAACTGGCGCCGTGGTAAATATAGTGCTTCATGGGCCATAGGTGACAGGGGTGAACGAGGGATGTGGACAAGTATACAGGCGAACAGACGTGCAACTGTCAAGCAACTGACCGCCCAGATGAACCAAGGGGCTGCCTCAACGATTCTTCAGTGATCGCTGCTGCGTATTAGCCTCCGCAGCAGACGCCTGGATGGCGCACCCATACTGTCTGCTGTTCATAGGCGATGAAGGCTGGAATTTGTACGCCAGTACGGCAACATGTTCCGGGAAAATCATGAATACAGAAATACAAATCTCTGAGGAATGAAATAAATAGGAAGTGCAGGGAAGCTAAGACGAAGTGACTGCACCCGAAAAATGTGAAGACAACGAAAACGAAATGATTGTCGGAAGGATAGACTCAGCATACAGGAAAGTCAAAACAACCTTTGGTGACATTAAAAGCAACGGTGGTAACATTAAGAGTGCAACGGGAATTCCACTGTTAAATGCAGAGGAGAGAGCGGATAGGTGGAAACAATACATTGAAAGCCTCTATGAGGGTGAAGATTTGTCTGATGTGATAGAAGAAGAAACAGGAATCGATTTAGAAGAGATAGGGGATCCAGTATTAGAATCGGAATTTAAAAGAGCTTTGGAGGACTTACGGTCAAATAAGGCAGAAGGGATAGATAACATTCCATCAGAATTTCTAAAATGATTGGGGGAAGTGGCAACAAAACGACTATTCACGTTGGTGTGTAGAATATATGAGTCTGGCGATATACTATCTGACTTTCGGAAAAGCATCATCCACACAATTCCGAAGACGGCAAGAGCTGACAAGTGCGAGAATTATCGCACAATCAGCTTAACAGCTCAAGCATCGAAGCTGCTTACAACAATAATATACAGAAGAATGGAAAAGAAAATTGAGAATGCGCTAGGTGACGATCAGTTTGGCTTTAGGAAAAGTAAAGGGACGAGAGAGGCAATTCTGACGTTACGGCTAATAATGGAAGCAAGGCTAAAGAAAAATCAAGACACTTTCATAGGATTTGTCGATCTGGAAAAAGCGTTCGACATTATAAAATGGTGCAAGCTGTTCGAGATTCTGAAAAAAGTAGGGGTAAGCTATAGGGAGAGACGGGTCATATACAATATGTACAATAACCAAGAGGGAATAATAAGAGTGGACGATCGAGAACGAAGTGCTCGTATTAAGAAGGGTGTAAGACGAGGCTGTAGCCTTTCGCCCCAACTCTTCAATCTGTACATCGAGGAAGCAATGATGGAAATAAAAGAAAGGTTCAGGAGTGGAATTAAAATACAAGGTGAAAGGATATCAATGATACGATTCGCTGATGACATTGCTATCCTGAGTGAAAGTGAAGAAGAATTAAATGATCTGCTGAACGAAATGAACAGTCTAATGAGTACACAGTATGGTTTGAGAGTAAATCGGAGGAAGACGAAGGTAATGAGAAGTAGTAGAAATGAGAACAGCGAGAAACTTAACATCAGGATTGATGGTCACGAAGTCAGTGAAGTTAAGGAATTCTGCTACCCAGGCAGTAAAATAACCAATGACGGACGGAGCAAGGAGGACATCAAAAGCAGACTCGCTATGGCAAAAAAGGCATTTCTGGCCAAGAGAAGTCTACTAATATCAAATACCGGCCTTAATTTGAGGAAGAAATTTCTGAGGATGTACGTCTGGAGTACAGTATTGTATGGCAGTGAAACATGGACTGTGGGAAAACCGGAACAGAAGAGAATCGTAGCATTTGAGATGTGGTGCTATAGACGAATGTTGAAAATTAGGTGGACTGATAAGGAAAGGAATGAGGAGGTTCTACGCAGAATCGGAGAGGAAAGGAATATGTGGAAAACACTGATAAGGAGAAGGGACAGGATGATAGGACATCTGCTAAGACATGAGGGAATGACTTCCATGGTACTAGAGGGAGCTGTAGAGGGCAAAAACTGTAGAGGAAGACAGAGATTGGAATACGTCAAGCAAATAATTGAGGACGTAAGTTGCAAGTGCTACTCTGAGATGAAGAGGTTAGCACAGGAAAGGAATTCGTGGCGGGCCGCATCAAACCAGTCAGTAGACTGATGACCAAAAAAAAAAAAAAAAACGGCAACTGAACGTCCAGGGTGTGGTGACAGGCGGCCTTTTCAGATGAAACAGTTTGTGCTCCATCAGGCAGATGGCGTTCGACACACAGCAATCATCGGAAGGTTCCAGGCTGGAGGCGGGAGCATTATGGTCTGGGGAATGTTTTCGTGGCATTCCGTGGGTCATCTCCTCATTCTGGAAGGCACATGTAAGCATCTGTCCTTGCCATCACGTCCACCCCTAGAGGCAATTTGTGTTTCATCGCCATTCGACATCTACCAAGAGGGCAACGCAACATGCCACAAAACTCGCACTGCTTCGAAGAGCACCCGGACGAGTTTACTTCCCGCCCTCCCCTGACCACCAGATTCCAAGAATTGAAACCCAATATTGAACCTGTGAGAACGCCTCCATCAGGCTGTACGCACCATGCATCCTCACCTGAGAAAATTAACACAGCTGGCTACGGCACTAGAGTCGACATCCCTGTCGGTATCTTCCAGAAACTCACTTCCAGAACGTTTCGGGTGTTCTACACTGCAAAAGATGGTTATGCAGTCTTTTGACTGGTGGTCACATTATGTCACTGGACAATAGATGTTTCGTGGAATGTAATTCAGTTTCCGTTCACCAGGACACGCTCTGCTATCACTGACATCCTAATGATACCGTAGGCAGAAACACATGTCCTACACTATGTGATAGAAAGTATCCGGACACCTGACTGAAAATGACTTACAACTTCGTGGCGCCCTCCATAAATAATGCTGCAATTCAATATGGTGTTGGCCCACGCTTAGCCTTGATGACAGCTTCCACTCTCTTAGGCATACGTTAGTTAGGTGCTGGAAGGTTTCTCTGGGAATGCCAGCAAATTATTTACCGAGTGCTCCACTGAGGAGAGCTATCGATGTCGGTCGGTGGGGCCTGGCACGAAGTCGGCATTCCAAAACATCCCAAAGGTGTTGTATAGCATTCAGGTCAGGACTCTGTACAGGCCAGTCCATTACAGGGGTGTGCATTATGAACAGACGCTCGATCGTGATGAAAGATGCAATCGCCATCCCTGAATTGCTCTTCAACAGTGGGAAGCAAGAAGATGCCTAAAACACCAATGTAGTCCTGTGCTGTGATCGTGCCACGCAAAACAAGGGGTGCGAGTCCCTTCTATGACAAACACGACCACACCATTACACCACCGCCTCCGAATTTTACAGTCCGGAGCAAGTCAACTACGATGCGAAAGTTCGTTTGACGCTGGAGGAGGAGATATATCAAAAATTGTTATGGAACCCAACGTCCAGAATAATAAGGGAGACGTCAAAACTTCTAAGTGGTCCTCAGTGGAACGGAGTGTCAATCACGACCTCCTCCAATGGTTCAAATGGCTCTGAGCACTATGGGACTTAACTGCTGTGGTCTTCAGCCCCCTAGAACTTAGAACTACTTAAACCTACCTAACCTAAGGACATCACACACATCCATGCCCGAGGCAGGATTCGAACCTGCGACCGTAGCGGTCACGCGGTTCCAGACTGAAGCGCCTTTAACCGCACGGCCACTCCGGCCGACACGACCTCCTCCATCTGACACATTGACCAACAGCATTTTATGGCCTTCCAAAAGTTCGTAAGAATACGACAGCCTCAGAGGCCATCGTGAGGTTCATTGGTCGCACACTGACAGACTCGCAGAATTCTGACCAGTATCCTTACCTTGCACGCTGGTCACTGTATGTACCATTTCAAAATCATACCTGACTTAATCAGTCGAATTAAATGCTTGCATCTTGGAGAAGGAAATACACTGAAGAGCCAAGGATACTGGTGCACCTGACTAGTATTGTGTAGCGCCCCCACGAGAACGCAGAAGCGCAGCATCCCGACGTGGCGTGGACTCGAGTAATGTCTGAATTAGGGCTGGAGAGAAATGACACCGTTAATCCTGCAGAGCTGTCCATAAATCCGTAACGTACGATGGGGTGCAGATTTCTTCTGAACAGCACATTGCAAGGTATCCCAGATATGCCCAATAATGTTCATGTCTGGGGAGTTATATGGCTAGTGGAAGTCTTTAAACCCAGAAGAGTGTTCCTAAACCACTCTGTGGCAATTCTGGACGTGTGGGGTGTCGTATTGTTCTGCTGAAATTGCCAAAGTCAGTCGGAACGCACATTGGACATACGCGTCACCTGTCAGAATCGTATCTAGACTTATCAGGGGTCCCATATCTCTCCAACTGCACACGTCGCACACCATTACAGCACCTTCACAGGCTTGAACAGCCCCCTGCTGACATGAAAGGTTCATGGATTCATGGACTTGTCTCCAAACCCATACAAATCCATCCGCTCGATACAATTTGAAACGAGATTCGTCCGACCAGACAACATGTTTCCAATCATCAACAGTCCAATGTCGGTGTTGGCGGACCCAGGCGAGGCGTAACGGTTTGTGCCGTGGAGTCATCAAGGATACACGAGTGGGTCTTCGGCTCGGAAAGCCCATATCGATGATGTTTCGTTGAATGGTACGCACGCTGAGACTTGTTGATGACTCAGCATTGAAATCTGCAGCAGTTTCCGGAAGGGTTATACTTCTGTCACTTTGAACGATTCTCTTCAGTCGTCGTTGGTCCCATTCTTGTAGGATCTTTTTCCAGCCGCAGTTATGTCGGAGATTTGATGTTTTACCGGATTCCTGATTTTCACTGTACACTCGTGAGATCGTCGACGCGAAATCCCCCATTTCACTGCTACGCTCGTGCGCCGACTATAACACCACGTTCAAACTCACTTAAATCTTGATAACCTACGATTGTAGCAGCAGTAACCGATGTAGCAGTTGTATGGGAATGAGTAGAAGAAAAGGTTACGGGAGAGTATTGGTTTGGGACACGGAATGAGAGACAAGAAAGACTAATTCAGTTTTGTAACAAGTTTCAGCTAGTAATGACGAATACCCTGCTCAAGAATCACAAGAGAAGGAGATATAGTTGGAAAAGGCCGGATGGTACAGGAAGATTCAGTTAGATAACCTTATGGTCGGACAGAGATGCCGAAATCAGGTACTGGATTGTAAGGTGTACCCAGGAGCAGATATAGACTCAGATCACAATATAGTAGTGACGAAGAGTAGGCTGAAGTTACAGACATAGGGGAGGAAGAATCAATACGCAAAGAAGTGGGATACGGAAGTACCAAGGAATGACAATATACAGTTGATGTTCTCTAAGGCTGTAGAAACAGCTTTAAGGAATAGCTCAGTAGGCAGTGCAATTCAAGAGGAATGGACATCTCTAAAAAGGCCATCACAGAAGTTGGAAAGGAAACCATAGGTACGAAGAAGTTAACTGCGAAGAAACCATGGGTAACAGAAGAAATGCTTCAGTTGATTGATGAAAGGAGGAAGTACAAGAAATGTTCTGCGAAACTCAGGAATACAGAAATACAAGTCGCTGAGGAATGAAATAAATAGAAAGTGCAGGGAAGCTAAGACGAAATGGCTGCAGGAAAAATGTTAAGACATCGAAAACGAAATGGTTGTCGGAAGGACAGACTCAGAATACAAGAAAGTCAAAACAACCTTCAGTGACATTAAAAGCAAGGGCGGTAACATTAAGAGTGCAACGGGAATCGCATTGTTAAATGCAGAGGAGAGAGCGGATAGGTGGAAAGAACACTTTGAAAGCCTCTATGAAGGGAAAGATTTGTCTGATGTGATAGAAGAAGAAACAGGAGTCTATTTAGAAGAAATAGGGGATCCAGTATTAGAATCAGATTTTAAAAGCGCTTTGGAGAACTTACGATCAACTAAAACAGAAGGGATAGATAACATTCCATCAGAATTTCTAAAATTATTGGGGGAAGTGGCAACAAAACGACTATTTACGTTGGTGTGTAGAATGTTTGAGTCTGGCGACATACCATCTGACTTTCGGAAAAGCATCATCCACACAATCCCGAAGACAGCAAGAGCTGACAAGTGCGAGCATTATCGTACAATCAGCTTAACAGCTCATGCATCCAAGTTTCTTACTATAATGATATACAGAAGAATGGAAAAGAAAATTCAGGTTGCGCGAGATGATCAGTTTGGTTTTAGGAACGGTAAAGGCACGAGAGAGGCAATTCTGACATTGCGATTAATAATGGAAGCAATACTAAAGAAAAATCAAAACATGTCCATAAGATGTGTCGATCTGGGAAAAGCGTTCGACAATGTAAAATGGTGCAAGATATTCGAAATTCTGAAAAATCTGTACATCGAGGAAGCAATTATCAAAATAAAATAAAACTTCAGGAGTGGAATTAAAATTCGTGAAAGGACATCAATGATACAATTTGCTAATGACATTGCTATCCTGAGTGAAAGTGAAGAAGAATTACGTGATCTGCTGGACGGAATGAACAGTCTAATGAGTACACAGTATGGTTTGAGAGTAAATCGAAGAAAGACGAAGGTAATGAGAAGTAGTAGAAATGAGAACAGCGAGAAACTTAACATCAGGATTGATGGTCACGAAGTCAATGAAGTTGAAGAATTCTGCTACCTAGGCAGTAAATTAACCAATGACGGACGGAGCAAGGAGGACATCAAAAGCAGACTAGCTATGCAAAAAAAGGCATTTCTGGCCAAGAGAATTCTACTAATATCAAACATCGGCCTTAATTTGAGGAAGAAATTTCTGAGAATGTACGTCTGGAGTACAGCATTGTATGGTAGTGAAACACGGACCGTGCGAAAACCGGAACAGTGGAGAATCGAAGCATTTGAGACGTGGTGCTACAGACGAATGTTGAAAATTAGGTGGACTGATAAGGTAAGGAATGAGGGAGTTCTACGCAGAATCGGAGAGGAGTCTGTGGAAAAAAGTAATAACGACAAGGGACAGGATGATAGAACATCTGTTATGACATGAGGGAATGATTTCCATGGTACTAGAGGAAGCTTTAGAGGGCAAAACTGTAGAGGAAGACAAGGATTGGAATACATCCAGCAGATAATTGAGGACGTAGGTTGCCAAGTGCTACTCTGAGATGAAGAGGTTAGGATAGGAGAAGAAAGATAGATCACAATGTGAAGAATAAATCACAATGTGTTGCGCAATGTCTGTAGTATGCCCATCGATCGTGCCACGTCGCACTTTCCAGTTCTGAGTTCACAGTGAGCACATACAGATTCCTGGAACAATAGTCTTCCACCAACTGTAAAGTGCGTATCATTCGATTTCTTCATGCTGAGGGGCTTCGCCTGTTTTGATGCAGCCCACATTACGTAACTGTAATGTGTGGCAGCATAGTGCGGCAGTGATGAAGGAAGTTTAAACCAGGATGTACTGTAAGAAACGTTCATGATGTGGGCGCTCTGCATCTACATCTGTATGGATACACTGCAAATCACACTTAAGTGTGTGGCAGAGGGTTCATCGAAACATCTTCACTATAATTCTCAGATGTTCCAGTCTCGTACAGCGCACAGAAAAAGCGAACACCTATATCTTTCCTTGCGAGCTCTCCCTTATTTTATTATAATACTGGTTTCTCCCTGTGTAGGTCGGTGCCAATAAAATATTTTCGCGTTTGGGGGAGAAAGATGGTGATTGAAATTTCGTGAGAAGATCCTGCGGCAACGAAAAAACGCCTTTGTTTTAATTATGTCCATCTCAAATCCTGTAACATGTCAGTGACACTCTCCCCCCTATTTCTCCATAATACAAAACGTGTCGCCCTTCTTTGAACTTTCTCGATGTACTGCATTAACCCTATCTCGCAAGGATCCCACACCGCGCTGCAGTATTCTGAAAGAGGACGGACAAGCGTACTGTAGGGAACCTCTTTAGTAGATCCGTTCCGTTTTCTAAGTGTCCTGCCAATAAAACGCAGTCTTTTGTTAGTCTTCCCCACAACATTTTGTACGTGTTCCTTCCAAGTTAAGTTGTTCGTACTTGTAATTGGTTGATTTTCTGATGACTTTACTAGTCGATAAATGACAGCGTCGTCTCCAAACAACTTAAGACGGCTGCTCAGATTATCTCCTAAATTGTTTATATAGATAAGGAACACCAAAGGGCCTACAACACCACCTTGGGGAACGCCATAAATCACTTCTGTTTTATATACTAAGATAGTATCTGTTTTTTCGGACCTGTCCGAAAGAACAGATACCATCGGTGACCATGCAGCTCGTTAGAATGAAATTACAATGAAATCAACACCCTTACAGACGTTGACATACGCCAACGGGGACAGATGAAAATGTGTGCCCACATTCTCAACGTATTCTCCCGCACTACATTCGTAGTGCCCCCGCCCATTATAATCATACGAATGTTGTGCGGGAGGGAGGCGTGCCAGAGATAAATCCCTGCAGTCGCGCTATCCTCTGTGTCCTCGGTGGCTCAGATGGATAGAGCCATGTAAGCAGGAGATCCCGGGTTCGAGTCACGGTCGGGGGTGTTGCTAAGGGTGTTGATTTCATTGTAATTTACTTCTGTTTTACTCGATGTCTTTCCGTCAATTACTGCGAGCTGTGACCTCTCTGACAGGAAATCACAAATCCACTCACATGAGTGGGACGATATTACATGTGGACGCAATTTCACTACAAGCAGCTTGTGTGGTACAGTGTCAAAAGCCTTCTGGAAATCTAGAAATACGGATTCAATTTGAAATCCCTTGTCAATAGCGCTCAACACTTCGTGTGGGTAAAGAAATAGTTGCATTTCTCACAAGAACGATGTTTTCTAAATTGACCGTTCTCTTCGAGGTATTTCATGACGTTCGAACACAGTATATGTTCCAAAAACATGCTGCGTATCGACGTTAATGATACGGGCCAGTAATTTAGTCGATTACTCCTATTGCCTTTCTTGACTGTTAGTGTGATCTGTGCAACTTTCCAGTCTTTGGGTAAGGATCTTTCCTCGAGCGAGGAGTTGTATATCATTGTTAAATATGGTGCTATTGAATCAGCATACTCTGAAAGGAACCTAAATGGTATGAAGTTAATGGATTTGAGTTGCTTCACTACTCCGAGTATATCATTTTCTATGTTACTCATGTTGGCAATTGTTGTTGATTCGAATTGTGGCATATTTACCTCATATTCTTTGGACAAGTTATTTCGGAGGGCTGTGTGAAGTAACTCTGCTTTGGCAGCACTGTAGTCGTTAGTATTTCCATTGCTATCGCATTGATGGTGTCTTGCCACTAGCATACTTCACTAACGATGGCAAGTGTTTCATCAGCCACCAAACGTTTCCGACTTTGCTCCAGCAGCTTTTCATCTGTTTGCTACCACGAGCTGCTGGCTATGAGGGTAGCATTTTGGCACAGACGACGGGCTGCAGACCAGCGTAGAGAAATGGCGGAAAGCATATGCAGCTGTTTTCTATGACTAGAGAATTAGGAAGTTGGTACCACGCTACAACAGATGTCTACATCAGAGCGGTGACTATGTAAAGAAATAGCTAGAAGGTATGCCTAAATCTTGTGAAGAGAACATTTTTAATTTTCACCTTGGTTTCCTTTCCCTGACTTGAAAATAAAATAGCGATCTTACTTTGCTCACCTTGCACTTTCTTTCTCTCTCCCCCTTAAATCATCTAATATTGCTTTTCTCCTCTGGTGAAGTGACTGTTGCAGGCCTCGGTGAAATCGCAACAGTGACTTACGACAATCTTGGTACTGCAGCGATCCTGGCACCGTCTTCACATAACTAGATGAAAGCGCTCACCTTGTTCTTGCAAATGAAGGTATCTGTCCAAAAAGTGAATCTGTTTTTTTAACTGTTCAGCAACTTACTAACAGCCGTCATTAATTGAAACCCAAGCCGCCACCTAGTTCACAGACATTTCTTATTCAAAGCAGGATTACAACATTTTTCGATTGTCGCGTGAAACAAGCAGGCCTAAGTTTGGCATCTGACAGATCGGAAAACCTCTCGCAGGGATACTTGCCATATTTTGCACCTTTTTTTGGGTGAGACTTTCGGAAACTGTTTCTCTAGGCTCAACGTAACGCCTAGATATGGTAACAGGATCTAGGAGGTTCTCGCACCAAAACCTAAAGAGCTTATCACTGTAGCTACGACGCATATTAAGGGGGGGGGGGGGGGGGGGGGGGGGGTAGGACGTCAAACGGGCTGACTTGGAGCACGAGAGGCACCACAGAACATTTTATTTTCTACTGTTTATACTTTTACAAATAAATTCATAAAACTTTGTCAGCATGACCAGAAAGGATTCAGGATTCACACTCATAGCAGTGGAAGTGCAAAAACATAACAAAATAAATTTTTTTTGGATATGAAATTTCATCGTTTCTTCACTAACTGTTGGCTGCATTTGTTGCTATAGGTAAATTTTTATTCACATGTAAGAGAGATTCTTTGATGAATTTTGCACAGCATACAAACCATACTTACAGGTGTATGAAACTCTAGAATTTTCCAAATCTATTAAAAAATGTGGTAAAAATTGAGATAATTAACTACGAAATTTGATTTTTTTCTAAACATAAAGTTTAAAACGTAACAGCTCATTCATTTTTCTATAAATTAAATAAATTCTAGAGTTTCAGACACCTGTAAGTATGGTTTGTATGCTGGGCAAAATTCATCTAAGAGTCTCTCTTACTTATGAAGAAAAGTGTACCTATAGCAACAAATGCAGCCAATAGTAAGTGAAAAAATGATGAAACTTCACATGTAAAAAAAAAAATATGTTGTTAAGTTTTTGCACTTCCACTGCTACGAGTGTGGATCCTGAATCCCTCCTGGCCATGCTGACAAAGTTTTATGAATTTACTTGTAAAAGTATAGGCAGAGGAAATTAAAATGTCGTGTGCTGCCTCTCCTGCTCTAAGTCGGCCCGCTTGACGTCCTACCCCCCTTAAGGTGGGAAAAGTCGTGGGATACCTACTAATACCATGTCGGACCTCCTTCTGCCAGGCGTAGTGCAGTAACCCGACGTGCCATTAACCTCACAAGTCGCTGGATGTCCTCTCCACAAGTATTGAGCCTTACTGCCGCTATAGCCGTACCAATCGCTAACAATTGTGGCCTGTGTCATAGCTCATTGTCACCCACAAAAATTCCATCGTGGTTTTGGAAGACCATGAATGGCTACAAATGGTCTCCATGTAGCCGAACATAAGAATTTCCAGTCACTCATCGGTTCAGTCGGACCAGATGACCCACTCCATTCCATGTAAAGGCAGCCTACACCATTATGGAGCCACCACCAGCATGCGCAGTGGCTTGCTGACAACTTGGGCCCATGGGTTTGTTGGGCCTACGCCGCACACGAACCGTACCATCAGCTCTTGCCAACTGAAACCGTGACTCATCAGGCAAGTCCAGGAAAGGCACTGCAAGCGATGTTATGCTCCTAGGAAGGGCATTCTCATCGGTCCTCTTTTGCAGTGGCCCATTAACACCACACTGTCCTAATAGATACGTTTGTCGTCCGTCCCCCCGTTGATTTCTGGCGGTTTTTTCACTCATCGTTGCTTGTCTATTAGCACTGACAACTCAATGCAAACGACGCCGCTCTCGGTCGTTAAGTGAAGGCCGTCGGCCCTTGCGTTGTCCGTGGTGAGAGGTAATGCCTGAAACATGGTATTCTCAGCACATTCTTCTACATCTACATCTACATTTATACTCCGCAAGCCACCCAACGGTGTGTGGCGGAGCGCACTGTAAGTGCCCCTGTCATTACCTCCCTTTCCTGTTCCAGTCGCGTATGGTTCGCGGGAAGAACGACTGCCGGAAAGCCTCCGTGCGCGCTCGAATCTCTCTAATTTTGCATTCGTGATCTCCTCAGGAGGTATAAGTAGGGGGAAGCAATATATTCGATACCTCATCGAGAAACGCACCCTCCTGGAACCTGGCGAGCAAGCTACACCGCGATGCAGAGCGCCTCTCTTGCAGAGTCTGCCACTTCGGTTTGCTAAACATCTCTGCAACGCTATCACGCTTACCAAATAACCCTGTGACGAAACGCGCCGCTCTTCTTTGGATCTTCTCTATGTCCTCTGTCAAACCGATCTGGTACGGATCCCACACTGATGAGCAATACTCAAGTATAGGTCGAACGAGTGTTTTGTAAGCCACCTCCTTTGTTGATGGACTACATTTTCTAAGGACTCTCCCAATGACTCTCAACCTGGCACCCGCCTTACCAACAATTAATTTTATATGACCATTCCACTTCAAATCGTTCCGTACGCATACTCCCAGATATTTTACAGAAGTAACTGCTACCAGTGTTTGTTCCGCTATCATATAATCATAAAATAAAGAATCCTTCTTTCTATGTATTCGCAATACATTACATTTGTCTATGTTAAGGGTCAGTTGCCACTCCCTGCACCAAGTGCCTATCCGCTGCAGATCTTCCTGCATTTCGCTGCAATTTTCTAGTGCTGTGGATCTCCGAATACTGAATTCCCTCACGATTTCCGAAGTGGAATGTCCCATGTGTCTAGCTCCACCTCCAACTCCGCGTTTGCTGGCCGGGGTGGCCGAGCAGTTCTAGGCGCTACAGTCATTAACCGCGCGACCGCTACGGTCGCAGATTCGAATCCTGCCTCGGGCATGGATGTGTGTGATGTCTTTAGGTTAGTTAGGTTTAAGTAGTTCTAAGTTCTAAGGGACTGATGACCTTAGAAGTTAAGTGCCATAGTGCTCAGAGCCATTTGAACCACTCCGTGTTTAAGGGCGGTTAATTCCCGTCGTGATATACATAGAATTAGCGACTCGAAGTCGACCATACGACTCTGGCAGCAGGACTTGGGACTACTGTTCACCTTGTTCAGTAGAGGAACGACAAAAAACGAACGTTTACTAAGTTACAATTAAATGTAACTTACTCACTCTACTCGTTAGCACATCTTCCTCATGCACTTTTCCTCGTGTTGCGCCTCCCCCGCCAAGCAATCGTTATTTCTCCCATAACGTGGTCACACTCCTGCTATGTCAGTCAGAAATATTGGGAGAGTATCAGGAGGGTCAATTTTCCCACGCAACCTCAAGTTTTGAAAATATAGGTATTGGAGCGGATGATCCCTATCTCCTGGGCAGCCCTCTCTTTTTATCGACTATTTCACGGATTACTGTAAGCGTTCGATGTTCTGTGTGCGAACAGATAGATCATCCGATGACACAAATTCAACAGAATGTTTGACAAAGCCATGTTGAAATCCTTCTTTCTGTAAAGTCTTGTTTGATTTTAAATCCGTCTGTTATCACTTTCGTGCCTGGAAACAAAAGGCCTTTATCAGAGAGACCAAAGTTTGGTACCCCCTTGAATAAACTCGAACTATATAGCAATTACTGGATTCTCTTTTAATACCGCCAAATACGCAGATTTGTTCAACTTCACTTTTCTACGGTCGTCCGCTCTGATATTTGCTAGTAGCTACATGCGATTCGTCTATTTCGACAACCTTCTTTTGTCAACCCATTAGAACACTCTCGTTCGTAACTATGGCGTAAGGAACCTCTCGGCAGAAACAGTAGTAGTTGCACACAGTGTTCGTGGATAATTCTGGTTCATAACCTGTGGCTTAGTAGCGTATAGTCTCTTATCCAAAAGAAACTAAAATGATTCTCTTCTCGATGGATAACTTGAGATGTTCTCCTGTGACACTAGGCGCAGGACAATTGCAAAGGAAAGTCAGCATCCGTTGAGCCCATGACATTCTTCACAATTCCTGCTACCCTCGTTTGGAAGCAATACGAAGTCCCGACAAAATTTGAAACAACATTTCACTCTACATAACCTAGGAATTAGATTTCGTCGTGTGAGACTATCGGCACTCGAAACTGCAATGCTTTGACACATTGCTATTACGACCAAAAACGATAAACTATGCTCCCCTGGCAACTCACTAAACAATATCCATAGCTCAAACCACCAGAGTCGTATCGTCGACGTCAAGGCGCAGGTTCGATATAGGCCTACATCGTTAGGTGCGCGCCCATTAGATAAGCAATCATTCTTGGAAATTACCGTCAGCTCCGCCAATGCACTGCCATACTATACCTTGTTTACTCGATGTTAACCTCATCTGTGTATGTACTGTGTATGTTCCCAATGTCTTTTGTCACCTCAGTGTATACAGGCCAATGCAACCACTGCCACTGAAATTTGAGCTACACACAGTTGTTTACGTTGCGGTCTTCATTCCGAAGATTAGTTTGACGCAGCTCTCCAAGCTACTCTGTCCTGTGCAAGCCTCTTCATTTCTTGATTTCTAGGTCTCCCTTTACAGATTTTAACCACCACACTGCCCTCCATTACTAAATCGAAAATTCGTTAATGCCTTGGAATTTGTCGTTTCAACCGATCCCTTCCTTCTGTAAGACTGTGAAGTAAACTTCAGTTCTTCACAATTCGATTATGTACGTCTTCATTGATTATTCGATACATCCATCTAATCATCAGTATTTTTCTGTAGACCATATCCAAAAACTTCTATTCTCTTCTTCTATGACCATGTTATACAGCAAACAAATATATTCCAAACACAAAACTTTATTTTCGATGTCCGTCTGCTTAGGTGGGTGGTATCGTGCTAGCCTCCCATGCAAGCTGGCCCGGGTTCGATCCCTGGCGGGGTTGGAGACTTTCGCCGCTCGGGGACTGCGTGTTGTGTTGTCCTCGTTCATCATTTCGTCGTCATCATCAGCGCACAAGTCGCCTAATGTGGCGTCGAATGAAATAAGACTTGCACTTTGCTGCCGAACTTCACCGAATCTGGGCCTTCCGGCCGACGATGCCATACGCTCATTTCCGGTTTATTTTTTGTTTTCGATAACAATTGATTTCTCTTTTATAGAAGCGCTTTCCGTGCTATAGGCAGTACATTTTATATCCCTTTACTGCACCCATCTTCCGCCATTTTACTGCCCAAATAACAAAATTCATCTACTTCTTCGGGTGTTTCCTAACCTAATTCCCTCAGCATATTTGGTTTAATTCGTGTACATTCCGTTAACTTTGTGTAACTTTTACTGATATTCCTCGTACAACCTCCTTTCAAGACACTATTCACTCCGTTCAATTTTCCTTTCAAGTCATTTGCCGTCTTTGACAGAATTACGATGCCATCGGTAAATCATCTAAATTTTCATTTACTCTCAATGAACTTTAAGTCCTTTCAAAATTTCCTTTACTGATCGCTCAGTTTACAGATTGAATAACACTGGAAGTAGGCTGTAACTCCGTCTCACTTATATGTCAGTTATTACTTCCTGTCATGTCCAACTGTTGTAAGTATAACCTGGTTTCTGTACAAGCTGTATATAACCTGTCACTCCCTGTATTTTGTCCATGCCATTTCCAGAATTTCAAAGAGTATATTTCAGCCAACATTGTCAAAACCTTCCTCTAAATTTACAAACTTTAGATTTCCCTCTCTTTAACCTATCTTCTAACGCAAGTTACAGGGTCAATATTGCCTCGCGTGTTCCTACATTCCTCCGGAACCCAAACTGATCTCCCCCGACTTCGACCTCAGCCATTTTTTTCCATTCCCCTGTATGGAATTCGTGTCAGTGTTTTGTTGCTTTGACTTATTAAACTGATGATTCGCTGATATTCACACCTGACAAGAACTGTCTTCTTTGGAGTATCAATTATTATGTTCTTCCTTGAAGTCTGAGAGTATTTCGCCTGACTCATATATCCTGCACACCAGATGGAATAGTTTTATCATGACTGGCTCTCCCGACAGCCTCAATAATCCTGCCATCTACTCCAGGGGCTTTATTTCAGTGCTCTGTCAGGTTTTTCTGGCAGTATCATATATGCCATCTTCATCTGCTTCCTCTTCTCTTTCTGTAACACTGCTTTCAAGTTCATTTTCCTTGTAGAGCCCTTCTATATATTCTTCCATCTTTCAGCTTCCCTACCTTTGCCTATCACTGGCCTGCTATCTCAGCTCTTAATATTCATACACCAGTGGCCATTAAAATTGCTGCACCACTAAGATGACGTGCTACAGACGCGAAATTTAACCGACAGGAAGAAGTTGCTGTGATATGCAAATGATTAGATTTTCAGAGCATTCTCACAAGGTTGGCGCCGGTGGCGACACTTACAACGTGCTGACATGAGGAAAGTTTCCAACCGTTTTTTCATACACAAACAGCAGTTGACCGGCGTTGCCTGGTGAAACGTTGTTGTGATGCCTCGTGTAAGGAGGAGAAATGCGTACCATCACGTTCCCGACTTTGATAAAGGTCGGATTGTAGCCTATCGCGATTGCGGTTTATCGTGTCGCGACATTCCTGCTCGCGTTGGTCGAGATCCAATGACTGTTGGCAGAATATGGAATCGGTGTGTTCAGCAGGGTAATACGCAACGCCGTGCTGGATCCCAACGGCCTCGTACCACTAGCAGTCGAAATGACAGGCATCTTATCCACACGGCTGTAACGGATCGTGCAGCCACGTCTCGATCCCTGAATCAACAGATCTGCACGAACAGTTCGATGACGTTTGCAGCAGCATGGACTATCAGCTCGGAGACCATGGTTGCGGTTACCCTTGACGCTGCATCACAGACAGGAGCGCCTGCGATGGTGTACTCAACGACGAACCTGGGTGCACGAATGGCAAAACGTCATTTTTTCGGATGAATCCAGGTTTTGTTTGCAGCATCATGATGGTCGCATCCGTGTTTGGCGACATCGCGGTGAACGCACATTGGAAGCGTGTATTCGTGATCGCCAAACTGGCGTATCACCCGGCGTGATGGTATGGGGTGCCATTGGTTACACGTCTCGGTCACCTCTTGTTCGCATTGACGGCACTTTGAACAGTGGACGTTACATTTCAGATGTGTTACGACCTGTGGCTCTACCCTTCATTTGATCCCTGCGAAACCTTACATTTCAGCATGATAATGCACGACCGCATGTTTCAGGTCCTGTAAGGGGGCTTTTGTATACAGAAAATGTCCGAATGCTGTCCTGGCCAGCACATTCTCGAGATCTCTCACCAATTGAAAACGTGTGGTCAATGGTGGCCGAGCATAATATATTTGTCCAATGAATACCCGTTTATCATCTGCGTTTCTTCTTGGTGTAGCAACTTTAATGGCCAGTAGTGTAGTTGTGTCCCTTTTCTCCAAACCTCTCTTCAATTTTTCTATACGTGGCATTTTCGTTGAGCTTTGAATTTGTCCTCCATCCATTTCTTCTTCGCCATTTTCCACTTTCTAACAGTTTCATTTTTAGGTGTTTGTATTTTCTTTGGTCTAAACCGTTTACGATATTTTTTATATTTCTTCTCTCTACGTTTACATTTGATGTCTCATACGTTACTCAAGGACACCTGCTAGGCCTGATCTTTTTGTCTAATTGTTCCTCTGGTGACCTCATCAGCTCATTTTTCAAAGGTACCCATTCATCTTGTATTCGTTCCCCCGGTTGGTCAATCGTTGCCTAATACTCCCTTTGAGACTCTTGACAACCTACGATTGTTTCTGTTCCGACGTGAAAGTCAAGCGCCGGAAGGCGGTCAGGAACGCCAGAACAGAGAGGGCTGTGAAGAAGCGTTCAGTGAATTCGAAAGCAAAATTCTATGTACCGACTTGACAGAAAATCCTAGGAAGTTCTGGTCTTACGTTAAATCAGTAAGTGGCTCGAAACAGCATATCCAGACACTCTGGGATGATAATGGCACTGAAACAGAGGATGACACGCGTAAAGCTGAAATACTAAACACCTTTTTCCAAAGCTGTTTCACAGAGGATGACTGCACTGCAGTTCCTTCTCTAAATCCTCGCACAAACGAAAAAATGGCTGACATCGAAATAAGTGTACAAGGAATAGAAAAGCAACTGGAATCACTCAACAGAGGAAAGTCCACTGGACCTGACGGGATACCAATTCGATTCTACACAGAGTACGCGAAAGAACTTGCCCCCCCTTCTAACAGCCGTGTACCGCAAGTGTCTAGAGGAACGGAAGGTCCCAAATGATTGGAAAAGAGCACAGGTAGTCCCAGTCTTCAAGAAGGGTCACGGAGCAGATGCGCAAAACTATAGGCCTATATCTCTGACATCGATCTGCTGTAGAATTTTAGAACATGTTTTTTGCTCGCGTATTATGTCATTTCTGGAAACCCAGAATATGCTCTGTAGGAATCAACATGGATTCCGGAAACAGCGATCGTGTGAGGCCCAACTCGCTTTATTTGTTCATGAGACCAAGAAAATATTAGATACACGCTCCCAGGTAGATGCAATTTTCCTTGACTTCCGGAAGGCGTTCGATACAGTTCCGCACTGTCGCCTGATAAGCAAAGTAAGAGCCTACGGAATATCAGACCAGCTGTGTGATTGGATTGAAGAGTTTTTAGGAAACAGAACACAGCATGTTGTTCTCAATGGAGAGACGTCTACAGACGTTAAAGTAACCTCTGGCGTGCCACGGGGGAGTGTTATGGGACCATTGCTTTTCACAATATATATACAAATGACCTAGTAGATAGTGTCGGAAGTTCCATGCGGCTTTTCGCGGATGATGCTCTAGTATACAGAGAAGTTGCAGCATTAGAAAATTGCAGCGAAATGCAGGAAGATCGGCCGGCCGAAGTGGCCGTGCGGTTAAAGGCGCTGCAGTCTGGAACCGCAAGACCGCTACGGTCGCAGGTTCGAATCCTGCCTCGGGCATGGATGTTTGTGATGTCCTTAGGTTAGTTAGGTTTAACTAGTTCTAAGTTCTAGGGGACTAATGACCTCAGCAGTTGAGTCCCATAGTGCTCAGAGCCATTTGAACCATTTTTTTATAGGGGACTGATGCCCTTAGAAGTTAAGTCCCATAGTGCTCAGAGCCATTTGAACCAGGAAGATCTGCAGCGGATAGGCACTTGGTGCAGGGAGTGGCAACTGACCCTTAACATAGACAAATGTAATGTATAGCGAATACATAGAAAGAAGGATCCTTTATTGTATGATTATATGATAGCGGAACAAACACTGGTAGCAGTTACTTCTGTAAAATATCTGGGAGTATGCGTGCGGAACGATTTGAAGTGGGATGATCATATAAAATTAATTGTTGGTAAAGTGGGTGCCAGGTTGAGATTCATTGGGAGAGACCATCAACAAAGGAGGTGGCTTCGTTCGACCTATACTTGAATATTGCTCATCAGAGTGGGATCCGTACCAGGTCGGATTTACGGAGGAGATAGAGAAGATCCAAAGAAGAGCGGCGCGTTTCGTCACAGGTAAGCGTGATAGCGTTACAGAGATGTTTAGCAAACTCAAGTGGCAGACTCTGCAAGAGATGTGCTTTGCATCGCGGTGTAGCTTGCTGTCCAGGTTTCGAGAGGGTGCGTTTCTGGATGAGGTATCGAATATATTGCTTCACCCTACTTATACTTCCCGAGGAGGTCACGAATGTAAAATTAGAGAGATTCGAGCGCGCACGGAGGCTTTCCGGCAGTCGTTCTTCCCGCGAACCATACGCGACTGGAACAGGAAAGGGGGGTAATAACTGTGGCATGTAAAATGCCCTCCGCCACACACCGTTGGGTTGCTTGCGGAGTATAAATGTAGATGTAGATGTAGAAGAAATCGGCCAATTGCACGCTGACCGACCCCTCTCTAGGACGACACCGAGACAACAGCGGCCTCTAGGGGAAGAGAACATAAGCGCCGCTGCGCCTGGCCGCGCCCCACTTCCACCGTTGGAGGGTGGTATGGGAATTCAAGTCCCACCGCCACACCTTCAACGTGCATTCCATTGATGTCTTTGGAATGACATCATTGTCGAATGAAACAGTTTTGCTATCCACCAAGACAATAAGACCGTGATCTACCGGTGAAGCTGTATTTCAACATTCCACAAAAAAAAAAATTAAATAAAATAAAATAAAAGGCCGAGGCGCAGTTGAAGACTAGCCGTTCTACGAGCTCTACAGCAGCCGCTTGGGAACTGTATTTTTTCGCTTCTATTAGGAGTTGTGTATGCTGAAGAGATTTTCTTATTTTGTCTGTCGCCCATTGTTTACGTCATACCATTGTAAATTCTCAAAGTACTGTCATTTATCTTATTGTAATAAAAATACATTAATACGATTTTCTTGAATTGTTGTCTAGCAATCCGAGAAAGCAGGTTTCCTAGGCCCCCCGGATTCGACGAGTAGGCAGGACACAACACTTTCTACTTATCGAGGTCTACTCTCCTTAATCCTCTGTCTCTCTGTAATTTCTACGTTTATAATATGCACTTCATAATCAATAAATTGTGGTCAGAGTCAACATCTGCCACTGGAAATGTCTTGCAGGTTACAATCTGGTTCTGGAATTTCTGTCTTACCATTACATAATTTATCTGAAAGCTCCCTATGCCACCTGGTCTCTTCCACTTATACAGCCTCCTCTCATGAAGCTTAAATCAAGTGTTAGCGATGATAATTTGCGATATGTGCTAGGTTCCTCTTTCATTCCTTTTCCCCGGGCCACATTCTCCATCTCCAATTCTCACCACTTTTCCTACTACTGAATTCCATTTCCTCACCACAATTAATTTTTTTTAAAGTCTCATCATGTATTGTTTCAATCTTTTCATAATCTGTGGAGCTAGAAAGCATACCAACTTGCACTACTTCAGAGGGTGTTGGCTTTGTATCTAAGATAATACGTTCACTTTTATCTTTGTAGTAGCTTACCTGCGTTCCTGTGTTTTTGATCTTTATTAGACCTACTCCTGCATCAAACGTACTCCGTTTTCTGCTAATCACAAGTCCTGTTTCTTTCCCGTCATTGCACTTCACTAGTTGCCATATTATACTACACATTTCGCTTTTTAAATTCTCTAACCTGCCCACCCAATCAAGTGATCTCACGATTCTCCGATCTGATCTGTAGAATGATAGAGATCGAAATAGTACACACTGGGAAAAATGACACTGGCGCAGGATATATTCATAAGACTGGCGAAAAATTGATCCTTCTTAATGAAGAGGAGAACTGCCCATCAGGAGAAAAACTGGAAGCCGTGATTTAGATCCGGCAATCAGTTGCTCTCAGACATCTGCACTTTTGCATATCCCGCAAGCTTTTTCCCGAGTACTTCGCTGTGGCATTGCATCTGAATGAGTAATAGGAGTAGACATGTTTTATTTTATTTCTTATTTTACACGTCTACTTCTGTAGGGAAATGGACAGCAGAAAGGTGGAAGGAGTATATAGAGGGTCTATACAAGGGCGATGTACTTGAGGACAATATTATGGAAATGGAAGAGGATGAAGATGACGATGAAACGGGAGATACGATTCTGCGTGAGGAGTTTGACAGAGCACTGAAAGACCTGAGTCGAAACAAGGCCCGGGGAATAGACAACATTCCCTTAGAACTACTGACGGCCTTGGGAGAGCCAGTCCTGACAAAACTCTACCACCTCGTGAGCAAGATGTATGAGACAGGTGAAATACCTTCAGACTTCAATAAGAATTTAAAAATTCCAATCCCAAAGAAAGCAGGTGTTGACAGATGTAAAAATTACCGAACTATCAGTTTAATAAGTCACTGCTGCAAAATACTAACACGAATTCTTTACAGACGAATGGAAAAACTGGTAGAAGCCGACCTCGGGGGGAGATCAGTTTGGATTCCGTAAAAATATTGGAACACGTGAGGCAATACTGACCCTACGACTTATCTTAGAAGAAAGATTAAGGAAAGGCAAACCAACGTTTCTAGCATTTGTAGACTTAGAGAAAGCTTTTGACAATGTTGACTGGAATACTCTCTTTCAAATTCTGAAGGTGGCAGGGGTAAAATACAGGGAGCGAAAGGCTATTTACAATTTGTACAGAAACCAGATGGCAGTTATAAGAGTCGAGGGACATGAAAGGGAAGCAGTGGTTGGGAAGGGAGTGAGACAGGGTTGTAGCCTCTCCCCGATGTTATTCAATCTGTATATTGAGCAAGCAGTGAAGGAAACAAAAGAAAAATTCGGAGTAGGAATTAAAATCCATGGAGAACAAATAAAAACTTTGAGGTTTGCCGATGACATTGTAATTCTGTCAGAGACAGCAAAGGACTTGGAAGAGCAGTTGAACGGAATGGACAGTATCTTGAAGGGAGGATATAAGATGAGCATCAACAAAAGCAAAACGAGGATACTGGAATGTAGTAGAATTAAGTCGGGTGATGCTGAGGGAATTAGATTAGGAAATGAGACACTTAAAGTAGTAAAGGAGTTTTGCTATGAAACATGGACGATAAATACTTTAGACAAGAAAAGAATAGAAGCTTTCAAAATGTGGTGCTACAGAAGAATGCTGAAGATTAAATGGGTAGATCACATAGCTAATGAGGAGGTATTGAATAGGATTGGGGAGAAGAGATGTTTGTAGCACAACTTGACTAGAAGAAGGGATCGGTTGGTAGGACATGTTCTGAGGCATCAAGGGATCACCAATTTAGTATTGGAGGGCAGCGTGGAGGGTAAAAATCGTAGAGGGAGACCAAGAGATGAATACACTAACCAGATTCACAAGGATGTAGGTTGCAGTAGGTACTGGGAGATGAAGAAGCTTGCACAGGATAGAGTAGCATGGAGAGCTGCATCAAACCAGTCTCAGGACTGAAGACCACAACAACAACAACTTCTGCAGGACCAAATTGAGGAGCAAAACTCCATGGTCATGAACGTCTCAGTACATGAAATTACAATATAAAAGTAATAACAGATAAAATAAAATGCTAATGAACCAAAAAAGACAAGCCATAAGTTTATGTAAACGCAATCAACAATATACGGGCATCAGATAAATTTTTCAAAGAGCTCCTCGACAGAATAGAAGGGGTGACCAATGAGAAAACTCTTCACTTTCGATATGAAAGCACGTGCATTACTGCTAAAAAATTTTTTAATTATTGTGGTAGCTTACTGAAAATGGATGCAGCTGTACACTGCACACCCTTCTGCACAACAGTCAAGGAAGTACTGTCCACATGCACATTGGATTTCTGAATAGTATTAACTGAGTGAAAACTGCTAGTTCTTGGGAATGAGCTGATATTGTCTGATATTGTTAACAAGAAACGGCAGTAAAGAATATATATATTGAGAGTCCAATATCGGAATACCCAGACTAATGAACAGGGGTCGACAAGAGGTTCCCAGACTTAACACCACTTATTGTCCGAATCACCCGTTTCTGAGCCAAAAGTACAATTTGATAATGGGAAGAGTTACCACAAAATATAATACCATAGTTCATAAACGAATGAAAATAAGCAAAGTAGACTACTTTTCGGTTGAGTATCACTTACTTCAGATACCGTTCGAATAGTAAAAATGCCAAACTTAAGTCTTTGAACAAGATCCTGAACGTGGGCTTTCCACGACAGTTTACTATTTATCTAATCACCTAGATATATGGCCATTCTGTGAAATTAAAACGTCGCATTTTCTTGAATTGCGTGTTAGAAATTGCAAAAACTGAGTCTTACTGTGATTTAGTGTTAGTTTAATACTACTAGCCATAAACTTATGGCATGTACTGCACTATTTGAAACAGTGTCAAAGTTCCAATCAGCATCTTTTACTGCCAAGCTAGTGTCATCAACAAACAGAAACATCTTATAGTCACCTGTAATACTAGACGCCATACGATTTATATACGAGGGTGAGTCAAATGAAAACCGTAAATATTTTTTTAAATATTATTTATTGTACAGAACTGGTGCAAAATTGTATCACTTTTCAACATAATCTCCCCCACGCTCAATGCAAGTCCTCCAGCGCTTACAAAGTGGATAAATTCCTTTAGAAAAAAATTCTTTTGGTAGTCCGCCCAACCACTCACGCACCGCGTGGCGTACCTCTTCATCAGAACGGAACTTCTTTCCTCCCATTGCGTCTTTGAGTGGGCCAAACATATGGAAATCACTTGGGGCAAGGTCTGGTGAGTATGGTGGTGGAAGCTTAAATTGGTATGCGTGCTACAAACACCGAGCAGAATGGCCTGTAGGGGGTAGTATAGTGCAGATGCACACATGCCGTCGCAGTACCAGTATAAAGATGGCCGCCCCACTTGCGACTTGCACCAGGGAAGAACAGCGTTCATAGCAGTTACTTCTGTAAAATAATTGGGAGTATGCGTGCGGAACGATTTGAAGTGGAATGATCATATAAAAATAATTGTTGGTAAGGCGGGTGCCAGGTTGAGATTCATTGGGAGAGTCCTTAGAAAATGTAGTCCATCAACAAAGGAGGTGGCTTACAGAACACTCATTCGACCTATGCCTGAGTATCCGTACCAGGTCGGGTTGACAGAGGAGATAGAGACGATCCAAAGAAGAGCGGCGCGTTTCGTCACAGCGTTATTTGGTAAGCGTGATAGCGTTACGGAGATGTTTAGCAAACTCAAGTGGCAGACTCTGCAAGAGAGGTGCTCTGCATCGCGGTGTAGCCTGCTGTCCAGGCTTCGACGGGGTGCGTTTCTGGATGAGGTATCGAATATATTGCTTCCCCCTACTTATACCTCCCGAGGAGATCACGAATGTAAAATTAGAGAGATTCGAGCCCGCACGGAGGCTTTCCGGCAGTCGTTCTTCCCGCGAACCATACGCGACTGGAACAGGAAAGGGAGGTAATGACAGTGGCACGTAAAATGCCCTCCGCCACACACCGTTTGGTGGCTTGCGGAGTATAAATGTAGATTTAGATAAGGGCGGAGTGCACCCCACTTGCCAACAGCGCTCGGCAGACCGGGTGGTCACCCATCCAAGTGCTAGCACAGCCCGACAGCGCTTAAGTTCGATGAGAACCGGTGTTACCACTGCTGCAAGGCCGTTGGCCCTTGTACTTTCATTACAGTTTACAAATTTCCTTTTCACCTGATAGTTTTTGCATCCTCGACTTGTGTACAACAGATGTTGGATAATGATTTTTGACCGAAACTGGCCACACGATAAAGAATAAATTGAGTAGCAGCTTAAGGTGTTACTTGACCTCATTTTTTAATAAACCAGGATGCTGGTCAGAGCAGACCCGATGCTATCTAAAATGAAGTCATTGTCTTATCAACTCCACCGTCTTACTTGGTTGGCCCCTATTGTACAAGGTTCTTTTGATCCTACAAAATTTGCTCCAGGCTATAATCAGTTCTGAACTGCCACGGACGCCCAATGGTGACTGTAGTACCACAAACATGAATATGTCTGCATGGCTTCACTTCAGTACGTCAGCATCCCTCCCGCTCAGCGAGATGTTGAGTCCAGGATAGAAAGACGTTATTGTCATGCGCTACAGATTTTGGCCGATTTACATGTAAATACGCAGAATTGCAGAATATGGGCAGGGGAAAATCCACACGCACATCAACCGGTACCACTTCATTCTCCAAAGATGACTGTTTGGTGCGATTTGACGGCCGTAATTTTTCGAGGAGATGAATCCTGCCGGTCCTGTTACCTGTACCGTCACTGGCGCACGCTATGAACGTATTTTTCCTACCAACGTCTTTCCTTCAGCAGCGTGGATGTACGGGTGGGATAATTTTATGCAAGATGGCGATCCTCTGCACATTGCACAGCCAGTGAAGCGGCTGCTGCAGAGGCATTTCGAAAATGCTAGAATTTTCAGCCGTCATTTCCCTGCAACCTGGCCGTCCAGAGTGCTTTGTTCTGAAAGCTGCTGTGTTCAGTGCTTCAATTACGAACTAAAGGCACACATTATGCAACGCATTCTGAACGTGAGTCCAAAGACACTCCGATCCGATGTGAAACATGCAATTTCTAGATTTTTAATTTGTGTCAGTAAATGGTGGTCTCGTGACAGTTACAATACGATATTATTCCGGTTTTATGCATTATTGGCTTCAGGACAATTGAAAACCGATTTTTCCCACCGTATGTGGTACGGCCTCCCTGTGGTGGGTGGGTTTACCTCACTAACAGTCCCACCACTGTTGACTGCCGAACTTTTGCAGTCTTGCACATTGAACAGTACGGATGGTGTGTGCCACTCCAAACACAATCGTCGAATTGCGATTCATCTGCCATTTCTAGGCGACTCCATTTACATTCAGACGCATACAGCCATCCATTGATAAAATTTTCTTTAAATTTTTACTCGTGACGTTTCCCGCTGTGTCACTAGCGTGCTCTTCAAATATGACGTCCTTAAGAGCAGTGGTTCTCTTTCTACAGAGTTTTGAAACTGGAACTTTAATTGTAGACACCCTGTACGTATCATACAACCAGATACTTACAGTTTTTATAATACATTTTCATGTATAATAAAAATACAATAACAACATTTAATATTTATAAATAATGTTAAGAACAGACAGCTATCAAAAGAATACGAGAAAACGCCAAAGGTTTGCCTTCATGACGAGTATTACTTTTGTAACAATATATCACAGAAATTTTCAGTATATATCTTTGCTTCTCAGTTCCAGCTGTTCATTGAAAGTGGTTAGTAGACACTACTAGTTCTAGGAAACCTCGACGTCCCAGGGCCGTCGAGTTCAATAAAAGACCCCTGGCCTCATGCAAAGCGTCAGCGAACATTTCTTCTGTAACACGAGCTGTGGCCGACGACATGGTCTCCCATCCGTAGACATTTGATGCAAAGACTGAAACACCCTTTATATTCGTCTCTACATTCGACATAAAAGTTTTCTGGGTACGGTACCGCGTCATAATGTATAATAGTACTACTGCTGGAGGAAAACCAACGTTTCTGCCAGACCCAGAAGAAGGTCGCTGTAACCGTGGCCGAAACGTAGATTTTTCTCCAGCAGCAGTACTTTTATACATTATGACGCTGTACCATACCCCGAAAACTTTTATGTCGACTGACTCTGGTAGCGGAAGCCTACGCAATTATATCACCTCTACATTGTTTTACTTCGAAACGCCCTCTATATTGACCAGTACAGTGGACACTGAAGAGTCAAGGAAACTGGTACTCCTGCTTAATATCCTGTAGGGCGCCCGCAACAACGCAGAAGTGCCCCGACACGACGTGGCATGGACTCGACTAATGTCTGAAGTAGTGCTGGAGAGAACTGGCACCTGAATCCTGCAGGGCTGTCCATAAATCCGTAAGAGTACGAGGGGGTGGAGATCTCTTCTGAACAGCACGTTGCAAGGCATCCCAGATATGCTCATTAATGTTCATGTCTGGGGAGTCTGGTGGCAAGCAGAAATGTTTAAATGCAGAAGAGTGTTCCTGGGGCCACTCTGTAACAATTCTGGACGTGTGGGGTGTTGCATTGTCCTGCTGGAACTGCCCAAGCCCGTCGGAATGCACAATGGACGTGAATGGATGCAGGTGATCAGACAGGATGCTTACGTACGTGTCACCTGTCAGAGTCGTATCTAGACGTGTCAGGGGTCCCATCTCACTCCAATTGCACACGCGCCACACAATTACAGCACCTACACCGGCTTCAACGGCTCCCTGATGACATGCTAGATCTATGGATTCGTGAGACTGCCTCCATATCCGTACACGTCCATCCGCTTGATACAATTTGAAACGAGACTCGTCCCACCAGGCAACATGTTTCCAGTCATCAACAGCCCAATGCCGGTATTGAGTGGCCCAGGCAAGGCGTTTGTGTCGTGCAGTTATCAAGGGTACAAGAGTGGACCTTCAGCTGATGTTTCGTTTAATGGTTCGCACGCTGACACTTGTTGATGGCCCAGCACTGAAATCTGCAGCAATTTGCGGAAGGGTTGCACTTCTGTCGCGTTGAACGATTCTCTTCAGTCGTCGTTGGTTCCATTCTTGTAGGATCTTTCACCGGCTGCAGCGGTCTCGGACATTAGATGTTTTACCGGATTTCTGATATTCACGGTACATTCGTGAAATGGTCTTCCGGGAAAATCCCCACTTCATCGCTACCTCTGAGATGCCGTGTTCCATCGCTCGTGCGCCGACTATAACACCACGTTCAAACTGACTTAAATCTTGATAACCTGCCATTGTAGCAGCAGTTACCGATCTAACAACTGCGTCCTCATATAAAGGCGTTGCCGACCGCAGCGCCGTGTTTTACCTGTTTAAATAGCCCTGTATTTGAATATGCATGCCTATACCAGTTTCTATGGCACTTCAGTGCACTTAGTCTTTCCTACTAAACAAGTGAGCTTATGTGCTTCAGGCATTGGTAAGATATAGCACAAGCTTCAAACTAAACTCTGACTCGTTATCGGCCAATCACGATCTGCAGACGGCAGCAAGGGACGAGATGAAGGATAGCCATACTGTCGGTTAGAAATTTTGTTGCTACCAGAGGTGGCATCTCTTTCTTCTAAATTTCGCAGCCTGTATTCCCCAAATTCCTTAACAAGTCCTGTAGACGGACAATAACTTACTGACTGGCCTTTCTGATGCGCAGCTTGAACGGCCAGCAGCGTAGAATCCTCCATGGCAATGTGCCTCTTGAATGTACACTAGCCGCCTATCAGTCCTCGGTCGTAAAATCCACTTTGACGGAGGCGCTAATGTTGAGCGCGGGTGTGCCAGAGCCATAGAACCGTAAATCCAAACCTGATACGGCGGTTAGCTTCATAAGCTTCTGAGGCTGACCAATTTACGCGGTCGCTCCGCTATTAAGAAAGGAGCTCTAAAAAAACGAAAGCAAGCATTTGCCTCCATTAATTAACGTATCCTTCACGGAACAGGTTAGCGGCGTCTCGGAAAGCAGCAGATGTGAAGCGCCCACACACACACACACACACACACACACACACACAGGGACACTCCTGTCAGGACACAGCGGTCTGGTCGCCTCGCCTCCACCCCCCCACCTCCCCGTCCCCACCATCACACCCACAACTGGTGACGTTTCGCCCTGGGCGTGGCATCTTCATGACCTTGGTTGTTGGTACGCCACCACTATATATACCGCAGGATCCGTCACTTTGGCATCATCTTCAGCGACGACAGCCGAAGCCGATACACCCACACCACAACCATGTTCAAGTACTTGGTAAGTTAACATTCTCATGTACAGTACACTGGGAAAAACGTGGAGCGTCTGCACACTCCCATTTGCATGTTGATAAAAAGTTCTGCTGTTATGTCTGGGAAAAGAGTTAGTTTGCCACGAAGGTATAGTCAGGAGTGCCACAGTGCAGAGCATGGGAGGACGCGTCTTTGTTCTCCACACACATAAACGATCTGACTGATAGTCTATGCAGCAGTGTGTGCTCAAGACAGTGAAGCGTGTGGCAAGCTTCAGTCGTTCGGTGGCTCCAGCAGGGTACAGTATGACTTGTGTAGAATTACTGTTTGGTATGATGAGTGCCGGCTTGCTCCGAATATGGAAAATATAGGTTCAGAACTGACCATCGATTTGCTACAGAATACATTCCCTTGAGACAGGGAAGCTTATGTCCACAAATCAGCACGAATTTAGGAACCATCACTTGTGCGAAACTCAGCTTGCCCTTTTCACGTACGATATGCTGCGATCCATTTATGAAGATTTTCGGAAATCGTTTAACACAGTGCCACACTCCATTCTGTTAACTAAGGTATATAGCCCGCATCTCGTGGTCGTGCGGTAGCGTTCTCGCTTCCCACGCCCGGGTTCCCGGGTTCGATTCCCGGCGGGGTCAGGGATTTTCTCTGCCTCGTGATGGCTGGGTGTTGTGTGCTGTCCTTAGGTTAGTTAGGTTTAAGTAGTTCTAAGTTCTAGGGGACTGATGACCATAGATGTTAAGTCCCATAGTGCTCAGAGCCATTTGAACTAAGGTATAGCTTTCCAGATATGTGAATGGCTCGAAGGGTCCTTATGTTATAGAACTCTGTACGATTTCCCGGACAGTGGATGTTCATCGGAGACAAGGGTATTCTAGGGAGTGCAAGGAAAGTCTCATAGAACAGTTGTTATTTTCTACGAGGGTTGGACCTTTAGTAGTGGCAACTATTTATTTGCAGCTCGTACAAAATAGATACGTGTTTCAAAGTTTTACTGACCTTCAAAGTAGTCGCAAGCATTGTGTATAACCCGTTGCCAGGGATGTGGAAGTCGTAGGATATTCTTAGCAGCGCCAGTTGTGTTGACAGTTAGAGCTGAGCGGTCTATTGCCCGACGAATTTGTAGCAGTTTTGAAGCGAATGCCATGAACTATTTCCTTCAGTTTGGGAATCTAGCTGAACTCACGAGGGATTAAGTCAGGAGAGTGTAGTAGGTGGTATAGCACTTAGCAACCCCATCAATCAAACAAATCAGTAACAGCTTGCACTGTATGTGCTTGAGCATTGTCCTGCAAAATGATGGTCAGGTCCTGCAGAAAGTGTCATCACTTTTGTCTCTAACTGGCCGTACGTTGTGTTCTAAAAATGAACAGCATAGAGAAAGAAGTGACCATCATTTTCCCACCCCAGCCTATAACTGTATCACGTTTTGCGTATACACAGTAATATACAGGGTGGTTCATTGATAGTGACCGGGCCAAATATCTCACGAAATAAGCGTCAAACAAAAAAACTACAAAGAAAGAAACTCCTCTAGCTTGAAGGGGGAAACCAGATGGCGCTATGGTTGTCCCGCTAGATGGCGCTGCCGTAAGCCAAACGGATGTCAACTGCGTTTTTTAAAATAGAAACCCCAATTTTTTATTATATATTCTTGTAGTACGTAAAGAACTATGAATGTTTTAGTTGGATCACTTTTTTCACTTTGTGATAGATGGCGCTGTAATAGTCACAAACGTATAAGTACGTGGTATCACGTAACATTCCGCCAGTGCGGACTGTATTTGCTTCGTGATACATTACCCGTGTTAAAATGGACGTTTACCAATTGCGGAAAAGGTCGATATCGTGTTGATGTATGGCTATCGTGATCAGAATGCCCAACGGGCGTGTGCTATGTATGCTGCTCGGTATCCTGGACGACATCATCCAAGTGTCCGGACCGTTCACCGGATAGTTACGTTATTTAAGGAAACAGGAAGTGTTCAGCCACATGTGAAACGTCAGCTACGATCTGCAACAAATGATGATGCCCAAATAGACGTTTTAGCTGGTGTCGCACCTAATCCGCACATCAGTAGTAGCCAAACTGCGCGAGAATCGGGAATCTCAAAAACGTCGGTGTTGAGAATGCTACAGCAACATTGTTGCACCCGTACCATATTTCTATGCACCAGGAATTGCATGGCGACGACTTTGAACGTCGTGTACAGTTCTGCCACCGGCACAAGAGAAATTACGGGACGATGACAGATTTTTTGCACGCGTTCTATTTAGCGACGAAGCGTCGTTCGTCAACAGCGGTAACGTAAACCGGCGTAATATGCACTATGGGGCAACAGAAAGTCCACGATGGCTGCGACAAGTGGAACATCAGCGACCTTGGTGGGTTAATGTATGGTGCGGCATTGTGGGAGGAAGCGTAACTGGCCCCCATTTTATCGCTGGCAATCTAAATGGTGCAATGTATGCTGATTTCCTACGTAATGTTCTACCGATGTTACTAAAAGATGTTTCACTGCATGACAGAATGGCGATGTACTTCCAACATGATGGATGTCCGGCACATAGGTCGCGTGTGGTTGAAGCGGTATTGAATAGCATATTTCATGACAGGTGGATTGGTCGTTGAAGCACCATACCATGGCCCGCACGTTCACCGGATCTGACGTCCCCGGATTTCTTTCTGTGGGGAAAGTTGAAGGATATTTGCTATCGTGATCCACTGACAACGCCTGACAACATGCGTCAGCGCAATGTCAATGCATGTGCGAACATTACGGAAGGCGAACTACTCGCTGTTGAGAGGAATGTCGTTACACGTATTGCCAAATGCATTGAGGTTGACAGACATCATTTTGAGCATTTATTGCATTAACGTGGTATTTACAGGTAATCACGCTGTAACAGCATGCGTTCTCAGAAATGATAAGTTCACAAAGGTACATGTATCACACTGGAATAACGAAAATAAAATGTTCAAACGTACCTACGTTCTGTATTTTAATTTAAAAAAACCTACGTGTTACCAACTGTTCGTCTAAAATTGTGAGCCATATGTTTGTGACTATTACAGCGCCATCTATCACAAAGCGAAAAAAGTGGTCCAACTGAAACATTCATATTTCTTTACATACTACAGGAATATGTAATTAAAAATTGGGGTTCCTATTTTAAAAAACGCAGTTGATATCCGTTTGACCTATGGCAGCGCCATCTAGCGGGCCAACCATAGCGTCATCTGGTTTCCCCCTTCAAGCTAGACAAGTTTCGTTCTTTGTAGTTTTTTCGTTTGACGCTTATTTCGTGAGATATTTGGCCCGGTCACGATCAATGGACCACCCTGCATAGTACTACAGACCATGAACCATCGAAGTGCGCGATTCAGTTGTTCTAATCGAACCCTTAGGTTCAGATACTCGTCACAATGGAAGTGACAGATAGGGGGTGCACATGTATCCCTCCTTTCCTTGACTGACGACTACACTGATATGAAGTACATCTGGCTGCATAGTTAAATTAAAAATAAAATTCCTATAACTTGACTACAACAGAGTCAGTACCTAAGGTGGAGTAAACACTAACAAAAAGAAGAGGTTGATTGTAAACAACAGTAATCTCTATAATAAACAGCTAAACATCTCACATTTGAAAACACAGTTGAATCACTCTTTACTGTCATCATCAACCACACGTCATTTCTGAACTTTGCAGATCCTCGCTCTGTGCGTGCTGGCTGTCGCCTTCGCCGCTGAGGAGTCCGCCCCCAAGGAGAAGCGCGGCCTGGCCTACGCCACCGGCCTCGGCTACTCCGCCCCCGTGGCCTACTCCGGACTGTACAACGGCTACTCCGCCTACGGCGTGCCCGCCTACGCCTCCGGCTACTACGGCTACAGCGGCCTGGGATACAACGGACTGGGATACGCCGCTGCCCCCGCCCTGGGCTACGGATACCACGGATACTACTAGATGGTCCATCCCTAGCATTCTCAACCTCTCCTGGTGAGTACCGATCGATATTCCGGCAATATGTTATGTGCTATCACGGTCGCCACATTTTGATACTGTAACCTCAGTAGTGATACAAGCTACAGATTTACTTCAGGGGACAGATCACATCATTCTCAGTACTGACATCAGTCTCTCCATAATGTTGTGGCTGAGCAAAGTGGCACAGAGACAAGACAGTGTATTTGTACTGAAGACACGGGGCCATCTAGTTCTAGTTTTTCCACGATTTTCCCAAATCACTTTTGGCAAATGGTGGGGCGATTCCTCTGAAATAGCACAGATTAGTTTTTAAGTAACAGAGACCATTGCATTGTCCTGCAAGAGAGTAAGCTATCTTCATTAGTGCCTCAGGGAAGTGTCACAGGCTCACTCTAGTTCTCTATATACATCAACAATCTAAGAGACTGGGTGACCAGCAAACTGTGACTGTTTGCTGATGACACTGAAGTGTATGTGAAAGTGTCAACACTGAATGATCTTAAGATGATGCAGGATGATTTGAACCAGATTTCTATTTCATGTATTTGCTCCAAATGTGAGCAAATATTACTTAATGGAAATGAGTATGGAAAACATTACCATAATATTCGACTGCAGTATTAGTGGTATGCTGCATGATACAGTTATGTAGTTTAAAAATATCTGGGCATAATGCGATATGCAATGGAGCGAGCGCGTAAGATCGGTTGGTCGACTTTTCTTTAGTGGTAGAGTTCGAGGAAGGTGTAGCCCATCTACAAAGAAGACCATGAAACTTCCTGGCAGATTAAAACTGTGTGCCGGACCGAAACTCGAACTCGGGACCTTTGCCTTTCACGGGCAAGTGCTCTACCAACTGAGCTACCCAAGCACGACTCACGCCCCGTACTCACAGCTTTAAATCTGCCAGTACCTCGTCTCCTACCTTCCAAACTTTACAAAAGCTCTCCTGTGAACCTTGCAGAACTAGCACTTCTGAAAGAAAGGATATTGCAGAGACATGACTTAGCCACAGCCTGGGGATGTTTCCAGAATTCATTCTGAAAGAAGACCATGTACACAACACTTCTATAAACCATTCTTCTCTGTCGTTTGAACGTTTGGGATCCACACCAGGTCAGGTTACTGGCAGGCGCGTTGATAGGTTTGCTGCCGCTAGGTTTGTACATGACTATTTCGGAAATGCTACATGGATTGAAACGAGGATCCTGGCGAGAAGAAGACATTCTTATTGAGAAACACGGTTGAGAATGTTGCGTCAGATAGTGTGGGAGTCAGCACCAACACAACAAGGACGGAGAGATGCTGCGATGGCCGGCGGCAGGAATCCAAACTGATCTGTATATAACACTTCCAAATTATTAGAACAATTAACACAATTTCTGTTATGAGGCGGCTTGATGTCCTTTCTGTGGATCCTACTTGCAAGTGCTTGCAGAATGCAGACTAAGTATCGCCTCAGTACTGATACTCTCGAAGTCTGCGACCGAACTGGGGACAACAAGCGATGGGTGGCTGGTTAAATCAGCGTTGACTGATGGCGCTGAACTCTGTGTTCCTAGAGGTGTGTCTCTGCCCTCTCTTTCCATTGGCGTCCAGGTCAGCGCCTTCTTGATGGCATTTCGTGGCGCTGCGCTGGTCGCTGGACAGTCGATGCGTTAGGGCTGCACAGGGAAAGTTCAGACAACCAGCATCTGAAGTTGACTGCAGAACGATTATTCTGCCGATAACGTACATTGCGCATAAAGACCGCGAAGACAAGATAAGAGAAATTAGGGTTCGTGGAGAAGCATACAGATAGTCGTTTATCCCTCGCTCCATTTGCGAGTGGAACAGGAAAGGGGATAACTAGCTGTGGTACGCGGTACCCTCCGCCACACACCATATGGGGGTGGCTTGAAAAGTATGCTTGTAGGTGCAGGAGTGGATGACGTGTCTCCCCAAACCGAACTTGTGCTCCTTTTCTAAGGACAACATCGTCGACGGGACATTGGCCCCAAAGCTCCCTTACTTCCTTTCAGAATTGTGGAGCACATGCTGTCTATCCATACGGCTTCTCTTTGGAGACGAAAAAACTCCTCCACAGGAATCCACAAGAAGTGATTCTACGCAAGTCATGTTGGTACTCCCATTCACAAGATCCAGAAGACTATAGATACCATGATTCATGACTCCCAGTGATACACAACAAACGTCGCGAATAATAAGTACACATGCCGGCCGAAGCGGCCGTGCGGTTAAAGGCGCTGCAGTCTGGAACCGCAAGACCGCTACGGTCGCAGGTTCGAATCCTGCCTCGGGCATGGATGTTTGTGATGTCCTTAGGTTAGTTAGGTTTAACTAGTTCTAAGTTCTAGGGGACTAATGACCTCAGCAGTTGAGTCCCATAGTGCTCAGAGCCATTTGAACCAATAAGTACACATACTTCAAATAAGTATTCTTCTTTGCAGCTGGTAAATTTAACGTTCTATTTTGTTTTATTACAGGTCCTCCGCCTTCCCTTCCATACTGATGCTGAACTTCAGGAAGAATCTGAGCCTTGCTGGAGCTTAATAAGTGGTTATCTGGAATCAACCTAAGTAGACACTCGATCGGTTCTACGATCAAGCAACGTCGACATCAAGCTCGATTCCTTGAGCTGAAGATCTGCAATCAGTATGCACCTTCTCCATATTCCCCAGAAATAAAAAAAATTTGCAGAAAATTACGTGTTTCTAGCGTTAGTTATTATTGCAACAAGTAATCCATCTTTATCTCCTTTATTAATTGAAACTACTGTACGGGTAACCTTGTTTCCACAATTGCATGGTTCCACTGTCGTTGTACTTTATTTGTATTACGTGCCTTACTCACCATTATTGGCCATCTAGAATCTAACGGTCTCTTTTGAGTGTTAACTACATATGATCATACATATAGTATTAACAGATTGTATATGAAGTCAAAAGAGAAAATTCAAAAGCATTTCAGTACACCCCACCCGTCAGCCCAAAAAGTTTCGATGCTTCAGGTGTTGTGCATAGATTTCGACCTGGAAACGACGCAAAAATTCCTGATTGTCATCAATTCATGATTCAGTACGTGGTACCCATCTTGTGGAGACTTCATAGAATCGCAGCATATGGTGGACAATGTCGTGCGCTGAAACAAGAGTGATCTCCAAAAGAGTGGCTATTTCGTTTATAATAATACACCTGTTTTTCCTCACAAGCTCTTTCACTGTGGCAATGTTTTGTTCGTCACTACATGGTGTTCCTGGACCCGGCACGGAACGTCCCTCGCACAAGTTTCGCCTCTTCTAAAATTTCTACACCACTCGTACACTTGCTGCAGCGACACACGCAAATCACCTACCGTGCTTGCAACGTGCGATGCATTTCCTCAGATTTAATAGCTTCACTAGTCGGTGATGGAACGGGCATCCTTGCACTGAGACAGCTTCCTTTTCTGCGATGCAACAATCGGCAGCCAAGTTTCGGTCATTTGTCGAAACACAAGGATAGCTCCTACCAAATGCCAAATCGACGTTTCAGCACACAATGGTGTCCATAATGTGCTGAAGTTGAATAAAGTGTTCACAAGGAAGCTGTCACGTACTGACTGATGAACTGACAATGTCGCATCGATGCGTGTAAGAAACCTTAGCGTCGACCTTCCATATCGAAGGGAATCGGTTTGTGGACATTACTGTTACAGGAGAGGAAACCTGGGTGCACAGTCACCGACCTGATACGAAAAGATCGAGCATGAAATAGCGTCATATGTCTTCAGCAAAACAAAAAGAGTTACACACTCAAAAATCCCCAAGAAA
This sequence comes from Schistocerca americana, assembly GCF_021461395.2. Classification (NCBI taxonomy): domain Eukaryota; kingdom Metazoa; phylum Arthropoda; class Insecta; order Orthoptera; family Acrididae; genus Schistocerca; species Schistocerca americana. Next base: position 43,190,502 of record NC_060127.1, read on the forward strand.
AGTCAAGCTTATGCCATGTTGGAATCCAAAAGGAAAATTTGGAGCATTAAATGGAAGCGGGATTAACAATTACTAGTAATTCATACACAGATCTCCTATGAAAGCATATTCAACCTGCAGTCAGGTGTAAACAACAAGGACTTCTGATTGCGGGTGTTTTCTTGCAACATGACAGTGTTCATCCCCACACTGTTCGTTGAACTGAAGCAACAATCCTGTTTCCTGTTCCTCTTCTTCTTCTTCTTCCTGACCTTATCCATTGCCACCAAAGGGTGGGCACGTTTATTTCGGATGTGGTAAAGATAGTGATAGTGGATGGTCAGATGCCCTTTCTGATACCACCACATTCCCTCAGGACAGAATGTGCACTCCATCTGTTTGCGTACAGCGTCATCGTATTTTCATGCGTGGGAACGTTTGCTGGATGCTTGAACAGTACGTATCTAAGGCAGAGCGTGGGAACCAGCCTGTTACGTGTATTGTATTAAACCGGGGACATAGAAAGGACTGAGAGGCTTCGTCCCGCCGTAGGGTTCACAACCCCACAGCAGTCCACCCACCCCACCGCCGCCCCACACCGAACTCAGTATTATTGTGCGGTTCAGTCCCCAGTGGACCACCCCTCCGGGAACTTCACATACCAGACGAGTGTAACACCAAATGTTTGCGTAGTAGAATAATTATGGTGTAAGTGTACGTGGAAACGGTGTTTGTGCAGCAGTCGCTGACACAGTGTAACTGAGGCGGAATAAGGGGAACCGACCTGCAGTCGCCGAGGTTGTTGTTGTTGTTGTTGTTGTTGTTGTTGTTGTTGTGGTCTTCAGTCCTGAGACTGGTTTGATGCAGCTCTCCATGCTACTCTATCCTGTGCAAGCTTCTTCATCTCCCAGTGCCTACTGCAACCTACATCCTTCTGAATCTGCTTAGTGTATTCATCTCTTGGTCTCCCTCTACGATTTTTACCCTCCACGCTGCCCTCCAGTACTAAATTTGTGATCCCTTGATGCCTCAGAATTTGTCCTACCAAGCAATCCCTTCTCCTAGTCAGGTTGTGCCACAAACTCCTCTTCTCCCCAATTCTGTTCAATACCTCATCATTAGTTATGTGATCTACCCATCTAATCTTCAGCATTCTTCTTGTCTAAACTATTTATCGTCCATGTTTCACTTCCATACATGGCTACACTCCATACAAATACTTTCAGAAACGACTTCCTGACACTTAAATCTATACTCGATGTTAACAAATTTCTCTTCTTCACAAACGCTTTCCTTGCCATTGCCAAGCTACATTTTATATCTTCTCTACTTCGGCCATCATCAGTTATTTTGCTCCCCAAATAGCAAAACTCGTTTACTTCTTTAAGTGTCTCATATCCTAATCTAATTCCCTCACCGTCATCCAACTTAATTCCACTACATTCCATTACCCTCGTTTTGCTTTTGTTGATGTTCATCTTATACCCTCCTTTCAAGTCACTATCCATTCCGTTCAACTGCTCTTCCAAGTCCTTTGCTGTCTCTGACAGAATTACAATGTCATCGGCGAACCTCAAAGTTTTTATTTCTTCCCCATGGGTTTTAATACGTAACCGCCTTAAAAACCATCCACAGGCTGATCATCGCACCAGACCCCGACACTAGTCCGCCAGGCGCATTCGTGCCAGAGACGGACCAGCACGCCTTCCCGCTCGGGAAGCATCGCCTTAGACCGCGTGGCTAGCCGGGCGGGCTAGCCTGTTACTTAGTCAGATGTGGGAAACTGCCCAGAAACCTCATCCAGAATGGCCAGCCGAGTGGCCCTCATTGTTAACGCACTGGGCGGATTTGAGACGAGGGCCGGCACGCACCACCATGTCCCAGAAGTGGGAGCTTTAATGCACTCGGCTATCCAGACAATCGTAGCAACAGCACAAGATATGAAACTTGAATGTTTCGAACCTTACTCAGCGGATCACAGCTTGAGTGACTTCCCACGGTGAAATTTTAAATTTAGCATTTGAGAAATCTTTCACTCAGGAGGATCGTACAAACATACCGCCGTTTGAGTCTCGTACAGATTCCCGTATGGAGGACATAGTGATAGACATCCCTGGGGTTGTGAAGCAGCTGAATGGGTTGAAAATAAATAAATCGCCGGGTCCTGATGGGATTCGAATTCGGTTTTACAGAAAGTACTCTACTGAATTGGCTCCTTACTTAGCTTGCATTTTTCGCGAATCTCTTGCCCAACGTAAAGTCCCGAGCGACTGGAAAAAAGCGCAGGTGACGCCTGTATATAAGAAGGGTAGAAGGACGGATCCTCAAAATTACAGACCAATATCCTTAACATCGGTTTGTTGCAGGATTCTCGAATATATTCTCAGTTCGAATATAATGAATTTCCTTGAGACAGAGATGTTGCTGTCCATGCATCAGCACGGCTTTAGAAAGCATCGCTCCTGCGAAACGCAACTCGCCCTTTTTTCACATGATATCTTGCGAACCAGGGATGAAGGGTATCAGACGGATGCCATATTCCTTGACTTCCGGAAAGAGTTTGACTCGGTGCCCCACTGCAGACTCCTAACTAAGGTACGAGCATATGGGATTGGTTCCCAAGTATGTGAGTGGCTCGAAGACTTCTTAAGTAATAGAACCCAGTACGTTGTCCTCGATGGTGAGTGTTCATCTGAGGTGAGGGTATCATCTGGAGTGCCCCAGGGAAGTGTGGTATGTCCGCTGTTGTTTTCTATCTACATAAATGATCTTTTGGATAGGGTGGACAGCAATGTGCGGCTGTTTGCTGATGATGCTGTGGTGTACGGGAAGGTGTCGTCGTTGAGTGACTGTAGGAGGATACAAGATGACTTGGACAGAATTTGTGACTGATGTAAAGAATGGCAGCTAACTCTAAATATAGATAAATGTGAATTAATGCAGATGAATAGGAAAAAGAATCCCGTAATGTTTGAATATTCCACTAGTAATGTAGCGCTTGACACAGTCACGTCGATTAAATATTTGGGCGTAACATTGCAGAGCGATATGAAGTGGGACAAGCATGTAATGGTAGTTGTGGGGAAGGCGGATAGTCATCTTCGGTTCATTGGTAGAATTTTGGGAAAATGTGGTTATCTGCAAAGGAGACCGCTTATAAAACACTAATACGACCTGTTCTTGAGTACTGCTCGAGCGTTTGGGATCCCTATGAGGTCGGATTGAGGGAGGACATAGAAGTAATTCAGAGGCGAGCTGCTAGATTTGTTACTGGTAGGTTTGATCATCACGCGAGTGTTACGGAAATGCTTCAGGAACTCGGGTGGGAGTCTCTAGAGGAAAGGAGGCGTTCTTTTCGTGAATCGCTACTGAGGAAATTTAGAGAACCAGCATTTGAGGCTGACTGCAGTACAATTTTACTACCGCCAACCTACATTTCGCGGAAAGACCACAAAGATAAGATAAGAGAGATTAGGGTTTTTTTTTTTTTTTTTTTTTTTTTTTTTTTTTTTCTTTATTGAATTTCAATTCCCCCCAAAGGGGGGCGGGCTGGCAGCAGCTTAGGACGCCGCTCTGCAGCCTACAGATTTTCTGACAAAGAGCAGGAGAATAAATAATAATAAAAAACAGGCGATAAAATCGGGGACTTAGTGAGTAACAAGGTGAAAAGAAAATGGGGAAATTAAACAAGCAACAGAGGGATGATGAAGCGAATAAAAATACATACGGAGCAGACAGGGAAAACAATAGACAGTTAAAAAAACACGGCGACAGTCTGGATTCTGTTCGAAAAGTATATAAAATTCACACCCAGCGACAGCATGGTTTCTGTTCGCAACACAACACTGAATAGGCACTAGAACACAGCACGAAAAAGTCGGCAAAGGTGACACCACAGTCGAGAGCAGGTGGGGGGAAACTGGACAGGAGATGGGAAAACAAAAGGGGGGAAAGGAGAGTAAAAGCGAAGGGGGGGGGGGGGAACCGGGAAAGGAGCTGATGGAGGATGAGGACCCATAAGAGGGGTAGGGGGGCAGACGCGACAGGGAGGGGGGTAGGTAGAGGAGGGGAATACAAAAGGACTGGGGGGGAGAAGGGAGGTAGGGAGAGCCGTAGTGGGGAGGAAACAGGACGGAAGGGGGGGGGAAGAGGGAGCCCAGGGAAAGGACAGAGGAAAGGAGGGGGAGGGAGGATCAGAGTTGATAGGAAGGATAAATGGAGGGAGAGAGGGCATCATCCGGGAGGGGGAGCTGACGGAAGCCACCTTGGGAAAGGAGATGGAGGGTGTAGAGATGGAGGGTAGGGGGGACACAACGGTGAAGACGTGGCAGGGGGCGGAGATGGGAGAGGAGAGGAGCAACCAGGGGGTGAGGGGGTTCAAGACGGCGGGAGGTGTAGAGGATGCGGATATGTTCGAGGAAGAGGAGCAGATGGGGGAAAGGAATGAGATCATAGAGGATCCGCGTGGGGGACGGGAGGCGGATACGGAAGGCGAGGCGGAGTGCATGACGCTCAAGGATCTGGAGGGACTGATAGAATTTGGGGGGGGGGGGGGCAGATATCCAGGCAGGACTGGCATAACAGAGGATGGGACGGATTAAGGATTTGTAGGTGTGGAGGATGGTGGAGGGGTGCAACCCCCATGTCCGGCCAGAGAGGAGTTTGAGGAGGCGGAGGCGGTTGTGGGCTTTGGATTGGATGGATCGGAGATGAGGGATCCAGGTGAGGTGACGGTCAATGGTGAGGCCAAGGTAGGTGAGGGTGGGGGTGAGACGGACAGGACGTGCGCAGACAGTAAGGGAGAAATCCAGGAGCCGGAAGGAGCGAGTGGTACGACCTACAATGATTGCCTGGGTCTTGGAAGGATTTAGTTTCAGGAGCCATTGGTTACACCATGCAGAAAAAAGGTCAAGGTGATTCTGGAGAAGGCGTTGGGACCGTTGGAGGGTAGGAGCGAGGGCGAGGAATGCGGTGTCATCAGCATATTGCAAGAGGTGCACTGGAGGGGGGGGTTGGGGCATATCGGCCGTGTACAGGAGGTAGAGGAGAGGGGAGAGGACAGAGCCCTGGGGCACACCGGCAGAGGGGTAGAAGGTGCGGGAATTGGCATGATGGATGGTAACGTAGGAGGGGCGGCGGGAGAGGAAGGAGGCCACCAGACGGATGTAGTTGATAGGAAGGGCGTAGGTTTGGAAGAGATTAGGGCTCGTACAAAGGCATATAGGCAGTCATTTTTCCCTCGCTCTGTTTGGGAGTGGAAAAGGGAGAGAAGATACTAGTTGTGGTACGAGGTACCCTCTGCCACGCACCGTATGGTGGTTTGCGGAGTATGTATGTAGATGTAGATATAGAATCACAGCAATACCACGAGAAGGTGCCACCACTCAGACACAACCACTAACATGCCACCCTCTCATTTAACAGCAGCCTGCACCAGATGGCGCTCGCTATTCGGGACTACTCTCTGCTTCCGCGTCACATCCATCGGAGCGTCATATTCGCCTGTCGATAACGCTACCAACCATCAGCGAGAGTGCTGTCAATAGTGAACTGTTTCGCTTTCACCTAGTGCAGACTCATATGACGATTCTTCTGTCAATGCCAACAGAAAATGAGGTTGCGTTGACACTCATTCGGTTCCTCCACTTCAGCTGTTGCTGCAACCTGTCATGTTGGAATAGATGGGGTGGGAAAAAATATGGAAACCCCACCAACACTATACACTGTCAAGCACTGTACAGTTTAGAAAAACTTTAGGTATTCGAAACAGCTCGCTGTCTTCTCGGAATGGATAAATACGCGTCCTGTATGATTTTCAAGGGAATGTTATACCATTCTTCTTGCAAAATAATGGTATGTGCAGATAAATATGTAGGTGGGTAGCTATCATGCACACTTCAAAATATACCTCAAAGGGACAGTAATATTGACATCTGGCGGACAGGGGAGATACAACAATTAATGCTCGTTCTCACAAACCCAGTCCTGGACGATAGAACTAAGCGGACAGAGGCCCTATCGTCTTCAAACACGTCGCCATTGGAGAACAAACATTGCACCATGGTACGGACCTGATCAATCAAAATGGTCACACCCTGCAGACTAGTTGTAGGGCCCTGGAATAGGATGATATGTCTACAAAATGGTTCAAATGGCTCTGAGCACTATGAGACTTAACATCTGAGATCAGCAGTCCCCTAGAACTTAGAACTACTTAAACCTACCTAACCTAAGGACATCACACACATCCATGCCCAATGCAGGTTTCAAACCTGCGACAGTAACTGTTGCGCGGTTCCAGATTGAAGCGCCTAGAACCGCTCGGCCACAGCCGTTGGTGATATGTCTACCCAAATCATCACAAAACCTCTGTCATATTTCATTCTTAGGACGTAAATTCGGCCATAAGTTGGAAAAAAGTGTGAAACAAGACTCATGTGACCAAATTACTTTCTTCCATTGCTTCGTACTCCAGGTTGTATGGCTTTGGCGCCACAGGCATTTTCAATACTAGAACCTTCAACATCGCAGCGCGTCAGCAATCGCTGGTTAATATATTAAAAAACTAAAAACCCGTCTCGATTGCGAAAAAGCACCTAGTGTTAAGTGTTAACCCAGGTTTCGGCATAGATAACTACACCTTCTTCAGAACAACAATAAAACCTACAAGTGCCTAAGAAGACCTTTGTCAATTATTAAAAGAACACCGTAGCTATACATATATAAAAGAAAAAGAAAAGGAAAACATAAACAGTACATATGTACCAAGTCAAAACCACTACTTAATAGTGTACGCTCCACCTCACACCGGCCTATGTTCAAATGGTTCAAATGGCTCTGAGCACTATGGGACTCAACTGCTGAGGTCATTAGTCCCCTAGAACTTAGAAGTAGTTAAACCTAACTAACCTAAGGACATCACAAACATCCATGCCCGAGGCAGGATTCGAACCTGCGACCGTAGCGGTCTTGCGGTTCCAGACTGCAGCGCCTTTAGCCGCACGGCCACTTCGGCCGGCGGCCTATGTTCGATGGGCCATGACCCGCCATGGGTCTTCTTAGGCACTTGTGGGGTTTTATTGTTGTTCTGAAGAAGGTTTAGTTATCTACGCCGAAACCTGGGTTAACACTTAACACTAGGTGCTTTTTCGCAATCGAGGCGGGTTTTTAGTTTTTTGATATTTTCAATACTGAAGAGTGTTTTGGAATCCAGCTGGCCCAGCAATTTCCTGCTTATAGCGGTCCCTTCGTGTTCTTTTGGGACTGACTGGGTTCACGAGTGCTACATCCAGTCCTGTACTGACTTTTGCATCTTTCATCCTCTAATTTTTCATTACAATCCTCTTCAACGCTTACTGTCTCCTTCACTCGAAACACATTTTAGTTCTTCTTGTGGCTTATATTGCGTCCCCAGTGCTATATTACGAAAAGACTTAAAAAACAGTATTAATAAAGAAGAGACATTTAAAAATTGAATAATATATTTTTATCATGTAGCCGTAAAAGAATAATTTCTCTGTCGAGAAATGCAAGGAAATGCAATGCAAAGAAACTGCTTATAGCAGTCCCTTCGTGTTCTTTTGGGACTGACTGGGTTCACGAGTGCTACATCCAGTCCTGTACTGACTTTTGCATCTTTCATCCTCTAATTTTTCATTACAATCCTCTTCAACGTTTTCTGTCTCCTTCCCTCGAAACACATTTTAGTTCTTCTTGTGGCTTAGTGGATGATTTCTTTGCGCTATCCCTGTATGGGATATAAATCTTTAATACAGTGACTCTAGAAATACTAAACGATTCGGCTATCTTGGTTAAAAAAGCAACCATCACACGAGCACCGACAATTTTTCGCCTCCAAAAAGTAGCCGTATGGATAGATAGCATGTGCTCCACAATTCTGAAAGGAAGTAAGGGAGGTTTGGGGCCAACGTCCCGTCGACGACGTGGTCCTTTGGAAAGGAGCACAAGTTCGGCTTGGAGAGACATATCATCCATTTCTGCACCTACAGGCATACTCCGCAAGCCACCAACACATGGTGTGTGGCGGAGGGTACCGCGTACCACAGCTAGTTATTCCCTTTCCTGTTCCATTCGCAAATGGAGCGAGGGATTAACGACTATCTGTATGCTTCTCCACGAATTTCACTTATCTTGTTTCGCGGTCTTTATGCGCAATGTACGTTATCGGCAGAATAATCGTTCTGCAGTCAACTTCAGATGCAGTCCCAACGCATCGACTGTCCACCGACCAGCGCAACGCCACGAAATGCCATCAAGAAGGCGCTGACCTGGACGCCAGTGGAAAGAGAGGGCAGAGCCACACCTCCAGGAACCCAGAGTTCAGCGCCATCTGTCAACGCTGATTTAATCAGCTGCCCATCGCTGGTTGGCCCCAATTCGGTCGCAGACATCGAGAGCATCAGTACTAATAGGAAGAAGATACTTAGTCTGCATTCTGCAAGCACTTGCAAGTAGGGCGCACATGAAAGACATTAAGCAATCTCATGATAGAAATTAAGTTGATTGTTCTAATAATTTGGAAGTGTTATGTACAGATCAGTCTGGATTCCTGCCACTGGCTATCGCAGCATCTCTCCTTCCTAGTTGTGTTGTTTCTGGCTCCCACATTAGCTGACACAACATTCTCAACAGTGATTCGCAATAAGGATGTCTTCTTCTCACCAGGATCCCCGTTTCAGTCCATGTAGCATTCCGTAATAGTCATGTACAAACCTAGCGGTAACAAATCTATCACCTGCTTCAGTAAGGTCTTTTAACCTGACCTGGTGTGGATCCCAAACATTCAAACGACACAAAAGAATGGTTTATACACGTGTACTGTACACGGTCTTCTTTGTGGATGGGCTACACCTTCTCCGAACTCTCCCACTAAAGAAGAGTCGACCAACCGATCTTAGGCGCTCGTTCCATTGCATATCGCATTATGCCCAGATCTTTTTAAACCACATTACTGTATCAAGCAGCGTACCACTAATACTGCAATCGAATATTGTTTTCCATATACAAAATATGAATCCACTTATCTTCTATTTGATTCTGACCACGACTGACACTTGCAAAACTGAGGACACTGCACAGCTGTCGTTCGTGGCCAACTACACTGAAGAGAACTGAAGAAACTGGTACTCCCGCCTAATATCGTGTAGGACGCCCGCGAGCACGCAGAAGTGCCGCAACACGATGTGGCATGGATTCGACTAATGTCTCAAGTAGTGCTGGATAGAATTGACACCATTAATCCTGCACGGCTGTCCATAAATCCGTAAGGGTACGAGCGGGTGGAGATCTCTCCCGAACAGCACGTTGCAACGCATCCCAGATATGCTCGATAGTGTTCACATCTGGGGAGTTTGGTGGCCAGCAGAAATGTTTAAACTCAGAAGAGTGTTCCTGGAGCCATTCTGTAGCAATTGTGGACGTCTAGGGTGTCGTATTGTCCTGCTGGAATTGCCCAAGTCCGTCGGAATGCACAATGGACGTGAATGGATGCAGGTGATCAGACAGGATACTTGCGTACGTGTCACCCATAAGAGTCGTATCTAGACGTATGAGGGGTTCCATATCACTCCAACTGCACATGCCCCACACCAGTACAGAGCCCCTCCAACGTGAACAGTCTACTGCTCTCATGCAGCTCCACGACTTCATGAGGTTGTCTCCATACCCGTACACGTCCATCTGCTCCAGACAATTTGAAACGCGGCTCGTCCGACCAGGCAACATGTTTCCTGTCATTAACAGTCCAATGTAGGTGTTCACGGGCTCAGGCGAGGCGCAAAGCTTTGTGTCGTGCAGTCATCAAGGGTAACGACTTGCCCTTCGGCTCTAAAAGCCCACATTGATGATGTTTAGTTGAATGGTTCGCACACCGACACTTATTGATGGCCCAACATTTAAATTTGCCACAATTTGCGGAAGAGGTCCACTTCTTCATCATGAGATTTTCACTCTGCAGCGGAGTGTACGCTGATATGAAACTTCCTGGTAGATTAAAACTGTGTGCCGGACCGAGACTCGAACTCGAGACCTTCGCATTTCGCGGGCAAGTGCTCTACCATCTGAGCTACCCAAGCACGACTCACGCCCCGTCCTCACAGCTTTCATTCCGCCAGTACCTCGTCTTATACCTTCCAAACTTCACAGAAGCTCTCCTGCGAACCTGCAGAACTAGTGCTCCTGGAAGAAAGGATATTGCGGAGACATGGCTCAGCCACAGCCTGGGGGATGTTTCTAGAATGAAATTTTCACTCTACAGCGGAGTGCGCGCTGATATGAAACTTCCTCAGTTGGTAGAGCACTTTCCCGCGAAATGCAAAGGTCCCGAGTTGGAGTCTCGATCCGGCACACAGTTTTAATCTGCCAAGAAGTTTCAGTTCCACTTCTGTCACGTTGAACGATTCTCTTCAGTTGACGTTGGTCCCGTTCTTGGAGGATCTTTTTCCCGTCGCAGCGATGTCGGAGATCAGATGTTTTACCCGATTCCTGATATTCACGATACACTCGTGAAATGGTCGTGCGGGAAAATCCCCACTTCATCGCTAACTCCGAGATGCTGTGTCCCATCGCTCGTGACCGAGCGAGGTGGCGCAGTGGTTAGACACTGGACTCGCATTCGGGAGGACGACGGTTCAATCCCGCGTCCGGCCATCCTGATTTAGGTTTTCCGTGATTTCCCTAAATCGCTCCAGGCCAATGCCGGGATGGTTCCTCTGAAAGGGCACGGCCGACTTCCTTCCCCATCCTTCCCTAATCCGATGAGACCGATGACCACGCTGTCTGGTCTCCTTCCCCAAACAACCAACCAACCGACCATCGCTCGTGCGTCGACTATAACACCACATTCAAACTCACTTAAATCGTGATAACCTACTATTGTAGAAGCAGTAAACAATCTAACAATTCCGCCAGACACTTGTTGTCTTGTACAGGCGTTGCCGAACGCAGCGCCGTGTTCTGCCTGCTTACATATCTCTGTGTTTGAACACGCATGTCTACACCAGTTTCTTTGGCGCTTCAGTGTACAAAACCGCAACCTGCATCCTTGGCTAGCATTTGCATTTACTTTCAAGCCTGCATATCTCACGGTGCTTCCATACCTTTGTCCAATTTTTGTACATTATTAATGGTATGCTTTTGACTCAGTCTCGTCCATTTAAATGTTTAGGCTCCAATGGAACGAGCATACAACATGAGTTGTCAGATAGGCGAATGCTCAAACATGGTTTGCTGGGAGAATTCTGGAAAGATGTAACACACCTTCAGAGCAAACCGTGTACACAATACTTGTGCGACCCATTGTAATGTACTGCTCGAGTGCTTGGAACCCCACCAGATCGGCTTACAGGAAGTGTCGAAGCATTCCAAAAGTGAGCTGCTATATGTGTTACCGGTAGTTTCAGTGGACATTATGGAACTGCTCCATGAACAAAAATGGGAATGCGTGAAGAAGATGTATCTGTAGCCACTATCGAAGTTTAGAGAACCGGCATATGGGTCAGACTGCAAGACAAGTGTTCTACCACCAAAATTCGTCTCACGTAAAGATGGTAAGGACACAATCGTAAGAATAAACCTCATGATTAGTTTAGATTAGTACTTGTTCCACTACACACTCCGTAATGATGTGGAACGTGTCAGGTTTTGGTTGGGGTTGGGGAAATTACCCACTTACTATATCCAAAAATTCATCTAATGAGGAGAAGGAGTTGCCATTCAGAAATTCTTATAATTTCCTTTTAAATGCTATATGGCTATCTGTCAGACTTTTGGTGCTATTAGGTAAGTGACCAAAGACTTTTGTGGCAGCATAATTTACCCCTTTCTAAGCCAAAGTTAGATTTAACTTTGAGTAGTGAAGATCATCCTTTCTCCTAGTGTTGTAGCCATGTACATTGCCATTACTTCTGAATTTGTTCGGATTGTTAATAACAAATTCCATAAGTGAATATATACCGGCTGATCAAAAAGTCAGTATAAATTTGAAAACTTAATAAACCACGGAGTTAAAAATTGACACACATGCTTGGAATGACATGGCGTTTTATTAGAACCCAAAAAAAAAAACACCTCATATTGCTAGACGCGTGGAAGATCTCTTGCGCGCGTCGTTTGGTGATGATCGTGTGCTCAGCCGCTCCTTTAGTTATGCTTCCTCCCAGGTCCCCTGACCTCAGTCCGTGCGATTATTGGCTTTGGGGTTACCTGAAGTCGCAAGTGTATCGTGATCGACCGACATCGCTAGGGATGCTGAAAGACAACATCCGACGCCAATGCCTCACCATAACTACGGACATGCTTTACAGTGCTGTTCACAACATTATTCCTCGACTACAGCTATTGTTGAGGAATGATGGTGGCCATATTGAGCATTCCCTGTAAAGAATATCATGTTTGCTTTGTCTTACTTTGTTATGCTAATTATTGCTATTCTGATCAGATGAAGCGCCATCTGTCGGACATTTTTTGAACGTTTGTATTTATTTGGTTCTAATAAAAGCCCATGTCATTCCAAGCACGTGTGTCAATTTGTACCTCTCTGCCTACATTATACCGTGATTTATTCAGTTTTCAAATTTATACTGACTCTTTGAGCACCCGGTATATTGTGAGGCTACAGTGAAGATCCCTAGCTCTTTAAACAAGTGTCTGCAGGATGATCTTGGATGAGCTCCAGCAATTATTCTGATTACACGCTTTTGTGCAATGCACACTCTTTTATTCAATGATGAGTTACCCCAGAATATGATGCCACACGAAAGCAGAGAATGAAAATGGGCGTGGTAAGCTAATTTACTGAAATGTATACCGCCAAAGTTTGCAATGACCCTAATAACATAAGTAGCTGAACTCAAACGTTTCAGCAGATCTTCAGTGTGTCTTTTTCCAGTTCAACCCCTCATCAATGCATACACCTAGAAATTTTGAATATTCTACCTTAGCTACCGATTTCTGATCGAAGTCTATGTTTATTAATTGTATCATTTCATTTATTGTGTGGAACTGTACAGGGTTATTACAAATGATTGAAGCGATTTCACAGCTCTACAATAACTTTATTATTTGAGGTATTTTCACAATGCTTTGCACACACATACAAAAACTCAAAAAGTTTTTTTAGGCATTTACAAATGTTCGATATGTGCCCCTTTAGTGATTCGGCAGACATCAAGCCGATAATCAGGTTCCTCCCACACTCGGCGCAGCATGTCCCCATCAATGAGTTCGAAAGCGTCGTTGATGCGAGCTCGCAGTTCTGGCACGTTTCTTGGTGGAGGAGGTTTAAACACTGAATCTTTCGCATAACCCCACAGAAAGAAATCGCATGGGGTTAAGTCGGGAGAGTGTGGAGGGCATGACATGAATTGCTGATCATGATCTCCACCACGACCGATCCATCGGTTTTCCAATCTCCTGTTTAAGAAATGCCGAACATCATGATGGAAGTGCGGTGGAGCACCATCCTGTTGAAAGATGAAGTCGGCGCAGTCGGTCTCCAGTTGTGGCATGAGCCAATTTTCCAGCATGTCCTGATACACGTGTCCTGTTACGTTTTTTTCGCAGAAGAAAAGGGGGCCGTAAACTTTAAACCGTGAGATTGCACAAAACACGTTAACTTTTGTTGAATTGCGAATTTGCTGCACGAATGCGTGAGGATTCTCTACCGCCCAGATTCGCACATTGTGTCTGTTCACTTCACCATTAAGAAAAAATGTTGCTTCATCACTGAAAACAAGTTTCGCACTGAACGCATCCTCTTGCAACCGCGCCGAAAATTCAAAGCGTTTGACTTTGTCATCGGGTGTCAGGGCTTGTAGCAACTGTAAACGGTAAGGCTTCTGCTTCAGCATTTTCCGTACGATTTTCCAAACCGTCGGCCGTGGTACGTTTAGCTCCCTGCTTGCTTTATTCGTCGACTTCCGCGGGCTACGCGTGAAACTTGCCCGCACGCGTTCAACCGTTTCTTCGCTCACTGCAGGCCGATCCGTTGATTTCCCCTTACAGAGGCATCCAGAAGCTTTAAACTGCACATACCATAGCCGAATGGAGTTAGCAGTTGGTGGATCTTTGTTGAACTCCGTCCTGAAGTGTCGTTGCACTGTTATGACTGACTGATGTGAGTGCATTTCAAGCACGACATACGCTTTCTCTGCTCCTGTCGCCATTTTGTCTCACTGCGCTCTCGAGCGGTCTGGCGGCAGAAACCTGAAGTGCGGCTTCAGCCGAACAAAACTTTATGAGTTTTTTTACGTATCTGTAGTGTGTCGTGACCATATGTCAATGAATGGAGCTACAGTAAATTTATGAAATCGCTTCAGTCATTTGTAATAGCCCTGTATATACTGTGTTTGTCAAAGTTTAATGAGAGCCCATTTGCAGAGAACCACTTGATGATTTTCTGAAAATCATCGTTTACAATTTCATCAGTTAATTCTTGTCTGTTGGGTGTGATAGCTATACTTGTATCATCGGCAAATATAAACATTAGACTGTTTATTCTTACGAGTTTGCTGGAACCTCATCGGATTTATTTCTTGATGCAATAATTTACCAACAGCCGTATGTGTTGTATAAATTTATTTTATAAACTTATTATGTGCTACCAGTTTCGGCATTACATTGATGCCATCTTCAGGCCCCACACGTCATAGTCGTAAAAACGCTATACACAGAAGGAGCCATATAACCGGATTCGTGAATCAAATCTAAAATACAAAACAGTGGGGTAAATGATAAAGTTTCAAGAAGATATCAACACATCATTGGATTTAGGTTCACGTGGAGCAGAACCCAAGCTGCCTCAATTAATGTCAAGTACGATAATGAGGATACGTTTCATGCTGTGCGTTAGGCGTGCATCGACTCAGCGATAGTACGGGACAACAGCTTTACCGCCGCATTTAACGTGGAAAAGACTGGTCGGCCACCTGGTGTAACTAACCTGCAGTGTTGTGAGCACTTGTAGCAAAGACGTAAAAAGAGACGAGTAGTGGACAATATAGGCTTGAACGTCATTTAAGTTTTGAACAGAAGGAAATAATGTTAAAACTCAGGCAATACGCTTCGTAGGTGAGCTGACGGAAAACATAACATGCTCTCGATCTTAGCTAACATGGCACTGTAATTAAAAACGAGAGTGATGAAAATTCCTCAATTTAACAAGGGTAATTTTTCTGCATGAGTTATGTATGGCATAAAAGCGCACTTCTGGGATTTCACCTCGTAGTTACATATTGAAGCCACTGAAGGTATTACGATCAATCGTCTGGTAATCTCTGAACTTCTTCCATATCGGACTCCGAGGAATGCGGAACATTTCAGTACCGCTACATTGATATCGAGGCGATGAACAACAGAATCCCAAGCCACCAGAAAGTCCACATTTCCTCCTCCTCCTCTTTTATAATGTGATGTTCTGCATTTCGCCATCGTTCGGCAGCGACGTGTCACAAAACTTGGTGCTTTAGTTCCAGTAAGGTTGGCAGCTTAAATGTCGTGATATTTGTCGTGACAAATCCCTTTCCGTGTTTCTACTACCCTTATCACTCTGGCTCGTGTGAGACCATATCTCTCCTATAAAACAATGGACATATTCTAACAAAGAGTATTTGATTTTTCATTTTTCTCCAAAAAGTTTATTTATGTAATGTTTTCTTCACTTCAAAACCCTTAACAATTTTTTGTAATATGTCGGTAATTACAATGAAAAGTAGAATTCTGTGTGTGGTATATAATTAGAAACTAGAAGACATGCATTTTTCTTGAAAAAATTATGGTTAAGTATGAGTTAACTAACACATATTTGATCGAATTCATATTTAAAAGATTTAGCTATTCAAACCGAACAAAAAAATTGTAGATCATCACGTGTTGCGAATCGCCCCCCACCGGCCCACCCCCTTACCAGTCTGCGATACCACGAATATATCCAAAAAACCATCCCTCATATTTATTACAGAATGTTTCTTGAAAAACGTCAAAGCTAATTTTTCTCTGCAATGTTGTGAAAAATATTAAGAACAAATTGTTTCTAGCCATTAACGATGTTCCGTGCTCGTGTTTCACTATGAAGCAGGAAGCAGTGTCATCCATTTTCAGACAGCGAGACAGAGTACAAGTAGCGTTTAAGGAAGACTATGACCTTACCCGATTTTTTAAATAAAAATTACGCAGCTAAAGTATGATTAACAAAAGCTTCGATGGCTGTCAGTACATCAGAATGTCTTAAAGTCTCATTTACAGTGACATAGTAATAAGATACCTAATACGTAAGTTGGCCCTACTTCCTAGATCGGAACCAGTGTACGAGAGATACTGCTGCTGACCAATCATCGCGTTTGTGTTTGTTTACATCAGGTTTATTCTTATGGCGAACGGATTATAAGAATGTACTCCACAGCCACGCGTTCCGTAGCTCAGATAGATGCATCATGTAAGTGATACGGTGCTGGTAATGTTTAACCATGGACCAGGTTTGATTCATTAGGAGATCCTTAAGTGGTAAGCCAATAAACTTTGATATACAAATTTTATATGCACGGAAAATAACTGCTCTACATATTTGGCATACATTCTACTTGAGCAGATACGTTGGTACATAACACAATTAGCCACTATGCAATTACAAAACAACTAAGTTTAGAAACACAGCGGACTTCCACCCAAACAGTTATAAACATGCAGCGGGCTTCTTCTTTTTAAAATAAATAGACTTAAACAGGGCTCTAGTCCATATAAGATTTAACCAAACAGACCTACAAAACAACTGGTAATTGGCCCACCGACATGATCTTAAGAAATGTTAACGGTTTTCTGCCTTTAGAGCAACTGACAACTTGATCTATAATTAACCTTACTGATGCTTGGGTTCTAGCCCACTTTCATCTGAGCAAAATTATTTTAAACAAACTGACTTCTGCTTCTTTAAGCAACACAGAACTTGTTCTCTAATTTACGATACTTTTGTGGACCCTGTTCCACTGAAGTTTTAAACAATTAAGGTTCTGAAACCTATTAGGGCCCAGTAAACATAATTTCTCAAAGAGACTCAAACCAGAGTTTACAACAGTGAGCCGTTAACAAAATTTTACGCATTTACTGTAAAACAAAGCCTGCCTACCACATCTAATTCATTCTCATAAATCTATAAGGCGGTGAAACTGTACTAGAGTCTTAAGAATGGAATCAGCCGGTATCCTCTAACCAGACGTTCCTTAAACCAGCGCTTAGTCAAATTCGCTGGGCTAGAGTCAATATTTTCTGGCTGCAATTGGTGTCAACCACCAGTGACCCCACACCCTGCACTAAATAATCTCTGTAGTAAACATAAATGAGCAGGCTTCTAAAAAAGAGAAGCACAATCAGTTTACACATTATGACACAAATATGAGTGTCAAATGACTTCTCGAAGTAGACATAAGCTGGTAACCAGGAAAAGATCTTGAACTAGGATCGTTACAGAAAAGTCCCTTCTCTTCCTGGCATCCAGAAAATACCTCGGCAAACGGTTTTACAGATTAATGTTAAACAAAACGTAGGCTGGGTTAACACTTGCTTTAACCTCGCTAGAATTCATATCCGAGACACAGTAAGTTGAATATCACCAGTCAATAAAACACAATTTCACTGAGCTTGCAGGACAATGTACTTCTGTCTTTAATCCGGCGAATGCTCACCGTTTATTAGACATTATTTTTATTATTTATTTATTTATTAATTATTCATCCCCCCCCCCCCCCCCCCATGAACCATGGACCTTGCCGTTGGTGGGGAGGCTTGCGTGCCTCAGCGATACAGATGGCCGTACCGTAGGTGCAACCACAACGGAGGGGTATCTGTTGAGAGGCCAGACAAACATGTGGTTCCTGAAGAGGGGCAGCAGCCTTTTCAGTAGTTGCAGGGGCAACAGTCTGGATGACTGACTGATCTGGCCTTGTAACATTAACCAAAATGGCCTTGCTGTGCTGGTACTGCGAACGGCTGCAAGCAAGGGGAAACTACAGCCGTAATTTTTCCCGAGGACATGCAGCTTTACTGTATGATTAAATGATGATGGCGTCCTCTTGGGTAAAATATTCCGGAGGTAAAATAGTCCCCCATTCGGATCTCCGGGCGGGGACTACTCAAGAGGACGTCGTTATCAGGAGAAAGAAAACTAGCATTCTACGGATCGGAGCGTGGAATGTCAGATCCCTTAATCGGGCAGGTAGGCTAGAAAATTTAAAAAGGGAAATGGATAAGTTAAAGTTAGATATAGTGGGAATTAGTGAAGTTCGGTGGCAGGAGGAACAAGACTTCTGGTCAGGTGATTACAGGGTTATAAATACAAAATCAAATAGGGGTAATGCAGGAGTAGGTTTAATAATGAATAAAAAAATAGGAGTGCGGGTTAGCTACTACAAACAGCATAGTGAACGCATTATTGTGGCCAAGATAGACACAAAGCCCATGCCTACTACAGTAGTACAAGTTTATATGCCAACTAGCTCTGCAGATGATGAAGAAATTGATGAAATGTATGACGAGATAAAAGAAATTATTCAGGTAGTGAAGGGAGACGAAAATTTAATAGTCATGGGTGACTGGAATTCGTCAGTAGGAAAAGGGAGAGAAGGAAACATAGTAGGTGAACATGGATTGGGGGGAAGAAATGAAAGAGGAAGCCGCCTTGTAGAATTTTGCACAGAGCATAACTTAATCATAGCTAACACTTGGTTCAAGAGTCATAAAAGAAGGTTGTATACCTGGAAGAATCCTGGAGATACTAAAAGGTATCAGATAGATTATATAATGGTAAGACAGAGATTTAGGAACCAGGTTTTAAATTGTAAGACATTTCCAGGGGCAGATGTGGATTCTGACCACAATCTATTGGTTATGAACTGCAGATTGAAACTGAAGAAACTGCAAAAAGGTGGGAATTTAAGGAGATGGGACCTGGATAAACTGAAAGAACCAGAGGTTGTAGAGAGTTTCAGGGAGAGCCTAAGGGAACAATTGACAGGAGTGGGGGAAAGAAATACAGTAGAAGAAGAATGGGTAGCTCTGAGGGATGAAGTAGTGAAGGCAGCAGAGGATCAAGTAGGTAAAAAGACGAGGCCTAATAGAAATCCTTGCGTAACAGAAGAAATATTGAATTTAATTGATGAAAGGAGAAAATATAAAAATGCAGTAAATGAAGCAGGCAAAAAGGAATACAAACGTCTCAAAAATGAGATCGACAGGAAGTGCAAAATGGCTAAGCAGGGATGGCCAGAGGACAAATGTAAGGATGTAGAGGCTTGTCTCATTAGGGGTAAGATAGATACTGCCTACAGGAAAATTAAAGAGACCTTTGGAGAGAAGAGAACCACTTGTATGAATATCAAGAGCTCAGATGGCAACCCAGTTCTAAGCAAAGAAGGGAAGGCAGAAAGGTGGAAGGAGTATATAGAGGGTTTATACAAGGGCGATGTACTTGAGTACAATATTATGGAAATGGAAGAGGATGTAGATGAAGATGAAATGGGAGATAAGATACTGCGTGAAGAGTTTGACAGAGCACTGAAAGACCTGAGTCGAAACAAGGCCCCGGGAGTAGACAACATTCCATTAGAACTACTGATGGCCTTTGGAGAGCCAGTCATGACAAAACTCTACCATCTGGTGAGCAAGATGTATGAGACAGGCGAAATACCCACAGACTTCAAGAAGAATATAATAATTCCAATCCCAAAGAAAGCAGGTGTTGACAGATGTGAAAATTACCGAACTATCAGTTTAATAAGTCACAGCTGTAAAATACTAACGCGAATTCTTTACAGACGAATGGAAAAACTGCTAGAAGCGGAGCTCGGGGAAGATCAGTTTGGATTCCGTAGAAATGTTGGAACACGTGAGGCAATACTAACCTTACGACTTATCTTAGAAGAAAGATTAAGAAAAGGCAAACCTACGTTTCTAGCATTCGTAGACTTAGAGAAAGCTTTTGACAACGTTAACTGGAATACTCTCTTTCAAATTCTGAAGGTGGCAGGGGTGAAATACAGGGAGCGAAAGGCTATTTACAATTTGTATAGAAACCAGATGGCAGTTATAAGAGTCGAGGGGCATGAAAGGGAAGCAGTGGTTGGGAAAGGAGTGAGACAGGGTTGTAGCCTCTCCCCGATGTTATTCAATCTGTATATTGAGCAAGCAGTAAAGGAAACAAAAGAAAAATTTGGAGCAGGTATTAAAATTCATGGAGAAGAAGTAAAAACTTTGAGGTTCGCCGATGACATTGTAATTCTGTCGGAGACAGCAAAGGACTTGGAAGAGCAGTTGAACGGAATGGACAGTGTCTTGAAAGGAGGATATAAGATGAACATCAACAAAAGCAAAACGAGGATAATGGAATGTAGTCAAATTAAATCGGGTGATGCTGAGGGAATTAGATTAGGAAGTGAGACACTTAAAGTAGTAAAGGAGTTTTGCTATTTAGGGAGTAAAATAACTGATGATGGTCGAAGTAGAGAGGATATAAAATGTAGACTGGCAATGGCAAGGAAAGCGTTTCTGAAGAAGAGAAATTTGTTAACATCGAGTATAGATTTAAGTGTGAGGAAGTCGTTTCTGAAAGTATTTGTATGGAGTGTAGCCATGTATGGAAGTGAAACATGGACGATAACCAGTTTGGACAAGAAGAGAATAGAAGCTTTCGAAATGTGGTGCTACAGAAGAATGCTGAAGATAAGGTGGGTAGATCACGTAACTAATGAGGAGGTATTGAATAGGATTGGGGAGAACAGAAGTTTGTGGCACAACTTAACTAGAAGAAGGGATCGGTTGGTAGGACATGTTTTGAGGCATCAAGGGATCACAAATTTAGCATTGGAGGGCAGCGTGGAGGGTAAAAATCGTAGAGGGAGACCAAGAGATGAATACACTAAGCAGATTCAGAAGGATGTAGGCTGCAGTAGGTACTGGGAGATGAAGAAGCTTGCACAGGATAGAGTAGCATGGAGAGCTGCATCAAACCAGTCTCAGGACTGAAGACCACAACAACAACAACAATTATTCATCTCCAAAGTAAAGACTTACTCCATGTTGTTATATAGAAGGTCGTATATTGTGTGATTTTACACATGACGACTGGAGAAAATCGCTCAACGTGACAGAAGTGCAACCCTTCCGCAAATTGCTTCAGATTTCACTGCTGGGCCATCAACAAATGTCAGCGTGCGAACCATTCAACGAAACATCATCGATATGTGCTTTCGGAATCGAAGGCCCATTTATACAACCTTGATGACTGCACTACAGAAAGCTATACAGCTCGCCTGGTCCCCTCAACACCGACAATGGACTGATGATGACTGGACACATGTTGCCTGGTTGGACGAGTCTAGTTTCAAATTGTATTGAGTGGATGGACGTATACGGATGTGGAGACAACCTCATGAATCCATGGAGCCCGCATGGGATGAGGAGACTGTTCAAGATGGTGAGGGCTCTTTAATGGTGTGGGGCGTGTGCAGTTGGAGTGATATGGGACCCCTGATGCGTCTCTGATACGACACTGACAGGTGACACGCACGTAAGCATCCTGTCTGATCACCTGCGTCCATCCATGTCCATTGTGCATTCCGACGGACTTGGGCAATTCCAGCAGGACAATGCGACGCCCCGCACGTCCAGAATCGCTGCAGAGTGGCTCCAGGAACAATCTTCTGAATTTAAACATTTCCGCTGGCCACCAAACTCCACAGACATGAACATTATTGAGCATATCCGGGATGCCTTACAACGTGCTGTTCAGAAGAGATCTCCACCCCCTCGTACTCTTACTGATTTATGGACAGCCCTGCAGGATTCATGGCGTCACTTCCCTCCAGCGCAACTTCAGACATTAGTCCATTCCATTTTGTATTGTGTCATTTCTGCGCGCTCGCGGGCGTCCTACAGGATATTAGGCAGGTGTATCAGTTTCTTTGGGTCTTCAGTGTATAAATAAAATATGTCCTATATTTTTCCCTTTTTTCAACCCTATCAACGTACAACAGCACACACTCACTTGTAGTGATTGCAGCATACATTCTGGAATAACTCAGGCATTACACCGACACAACAAGTCACGCCAGTATGTATGCCACATTTACACCACGCATACACCACACATGCACTGCACGTCATATATAATCTGTAGAAAGATACTTCAGCAGTATAAAATAATAACGCTATAGCATTGTCCGCAAAATATTTGTTGAGTTGGGCCAAATATGGAAATTGGTAGAATTGTTTGTAAAAATTGATAAACTGGTTGTACACCAAATCTGAAGATTTGGTAAAGTTGGTAGGATACTCCAAAATGCATATCTATTGGCCAATAAAATTGAGTACTTTAAGCAAATATATACGTATCTGTGTACTGTTTCAATGCATTCTTGTAGAAAAAGAAGTGGGGAGTGTAAATAATTAGCTACCTGGCATTAAGTGTAGTACTTCACCCAAACAGCACTTCAGCAAGAATTAATCATAATGTGGCCTGTACTCGGAAGTATCTAAACGATCTGAATTATTCATCAGTCATGAACTGTTGCTGTTAGATAGTAGCTGTAGGGCTCCACTGGTCTTAGGCAGTTTTCTCTCTATTCTAGGTGTGTGCTCTATAGGCAGAGGGTAAGGGGATGGGTATTTATTGTAAGATATCTGCTTTAAGATCGGGATCAAAGGCACTGCTCTGGGGAAACACGCTTTCAACTGCCTTCTGAGTGCACCTGTATTATATATCCAACTGATCTCGCATTTCGTAAGTTTCAGCCTATACCTACACACACACA
Organism: Schistocerca americana; assembly: GCF_021461395.2. Taxonomy (NCBI): domain Eukaryota; kingdom Metazoa; phylum Arthropoda; class Insecta; order Orthoptera; family Acrididae; genus Schistocerca; species Schistocerca americana. Next base: position 43,213,295 of record NC_060127.1, read on the forward strand.
ACGCGCGCGCGCTTGCATTTCTACAGTGTCTGTGATTGCTAAAGGTATTGGCTAGGTACTTTTGTGAGCCCCAGTTTGTCAGGACTCTTCATCTACTTGTCGAATCAGGCAATAGGCCTTAAGAAAAAGAAACAGTGTGTCAAACTATTATATACCTTTCTATAGTTTTAATTATTTAATTAGGAAATCGAGACACTGTTGTATCACATCTTGGGGCGAGTGGTTGAACTATTTTACGCGATAAACTTCGATTTATAACTGCAGTATTTTCCTTACACATACGAGGAAAAAGATATTGTAACTGCAGGCGCACAAAAGAATTCTGTTAAAATAAGCTTTTCCACACGTCATCCCTCTCAAGTGTGACCAGCTGTAAAAAGGTGAAAGGTGGTGAGCCCTTCATTTCACCTCGTTTCATTTATTCACCTTTCATTACGCAACTGGAGGGCTTTTGAGTTAGTTTAATCGGAGTCATGATTTTTTTGTGTCTCTCAATGTAGTAAACAGTCTCCATTCTGGCTTCGTTTTTTGACCAGTACTCTAATGTATGGTTACCTACCATTAGTATTTTACAGTAAATACAAATATCTTCCTGTGTTCAGAGCAATATCCAAACCTTGCTTACTCATATTGTTTGAAACAGTTTCTTCTTTTCCAGTTGCGATTCGTATCCATGTTTCATGACAGTTGTCGAACCCATATACTCCTGTTTTTTTAAGTTTCCTGATTTCGTTGTCCTCCATTTCCAGAATTCTATTTTCGTGTGCATAAGTCACTAACCATGTTTAGTGGTTTATTGCCCCAGTAAACAAACTGCAGAACACCGTTAACCACCACACAGCAGCTGCATCGAAATTTGTGCTGCTCCACAAGTTATTCGTTAATTAATCTACAATGGAGTGAATGGCAAACAGCAGTTGTAAATGCCAGTTGTTAATCTTTCCACAGGTCGAAACACGATCCAAAAAAAAATTGTTCATCCTTTAGTGTAGTAAACGCTCTCGATTCCGAAATTTTCCGACCAAACTCCAACACATGGCTATTTGTTGTTTCTGTGGCTGACAAAAGCACAGCCTTCCCGCGGTTTCCTGTGCTAGTGTCAAATATAAGTGCTAGTGTCAAAAATAAGGATAAAAACTAATAATATGAATGAAAAGAATGGCTGTTCATGTGAAAGACCCTGCCCATCTTTCTGTCAAAGGTATACATACCTAAAGCAGTCAACGTGTCGACTAGACTTACTACATTACCTGTTAAGAGCTAATAAGCTTTTCAAATGACCATGACGTCGCTTTTCGTTCCTTAATTGCAACTGTGTACGTTATACACTTCAGTTTCGGTTCTTGATTCGATTTCCTCCATTCCCGTCGTTTCTTTTTCGTATACATAGCACATTAACGGCGCTTAGGGGTTTACTACTTAGTGTAGTAACTAACGTCAATTTCTGTATTTCTTTTTTGATCCATGCCCCAACTTATGGCTACCTGCCATTGTTATTTTATAGGAAATGCTAATATCCACCTGTGTTTAAAGAAAAATGTAAACCTTACCAGTGCATTTGCAATAGCTTCTTCTTTTTTCTTATTTCAGTTTATATTCATGGTATACACAGACACACACACACACACACACACATATATATATATATATATATATATATATATATATATATATATATATATATAGCGTGGTCCATTTATCGTGACCGGGTCAAATATCTCACGAAATTATCGTCAAACGAAAACACTACAAAGACGGAAACTTGTCTAGCTTGAAGGGGGAAGCCAGATGTCATTTATTGCATTAATGTGGTATTTACAGGTAATCACGCTGTAACAGCATGCGTTCTCAGAAATGATAAGTTCACAAAGGTGCATGTATCACATTGGAACAACCGAAATAAAATGTTCACATGTACCTACGGTCTGTATCTTAGTTTAAAAAACCTACCTGTTACCAACTGTTCGTCTAAAATTGTGAGCCATATGTTTGTGACTATTACAGCGCCATCTATCACAAAGCGAAAAAAGTGGTCCAACCAAAATATTCATATTTCTTTACATAATACACAAATATGTAATAAAAAATGGGGGGGTTCCTATTTTAAAAAAACGCAGTTGATATCCATTTGACCTATGGCAGCGCCATCTAGCGGGCCAACCATAGCGCGATCTGGTTTCCCCCTTCAAGCTAGACGAGTTTCGTTCTTTGTAGTTTTTTTCGTTTGATGCTTATTTCGTGAAATATTTGGCCTGGTCACTAAGACATTAACCATGCTTAGGGCTTATTACCCCAGTAGCCAAACAGCGGAACACAGTTAAACACCACACACCTGCTGTTTACTAATTTATTCTACATAAAAGTAATTGGTACAGGGTACAGTTTTAATTACTGTTTGTTGGTCTTCACACAGGGTCATATACACAATCAATTCTGTTCCCAGATGTAAGATTATGTGATGACATAAACTGGCATACATCCACCCGTTTGCTAAATCGCTACGGTACTTCTATGCATAGTCTGGTACCGCGCACCGCGGAATTTAAATCCGCGCCAACGGCATGGGCGTCGAAGACCCCTAGAGGTCTCTGCACCATCGCGCCGTAAACTGTGGCGGTGCACGCCTCCTGGCCCACGTTTAATGTGAGGGCGCCACAGTGGAACACGTGTTCCCAGCGGCCAATAGCGCCGCCCCCGATCATGAATTTAAGCGCCTGCCTCTCGCTCAGCCAACATTCGTTCGAGGGTTGGATCCCCTCAGTTCCTAGTCGAGGAATTACACTGCCTGGGCTGCGCTCAGGGTGTATCGTCGATTTGGAAGAGCCCCAACCATTGCTGTCGTCTTTTCGTCTGTCTGCATGCCATCACTGCTGCCCGCCACCCTGTCCTCGCCGCACGGAGTTCACCGCCGCCGCCGCTGCCACCACTTGGTCGCCGCCTCCTGGTGCTCGCCGCCGCACAGTGCTCGTCGCTGCCTTTCGTACTTCGGCGACTCCTGTCGGCTATGCGATCATGGACACCCCCACTACCACCATCATCTACACCTCCCCTTCACCTGCCCCCACTGTAACATTGTGGAGTGCCTCTGGGATTAACCTGTCTCATCCACCTCCTCCACTCACATCCTCCCCTTCTATCTCCTCATCATCACTCTACCCCACCTATGTTATTCCTTTCCCCGACCCTGCTCTTGCCCCTGCTCCTGCCCCCCAACCCACTCCTGCCGCCTGCTGAGATGACTTCCCCCCCTTGCCACCCCACAGACGCCACCACAGAGTGCTCCCCCCTCTTACCTGGTGTCACTGCCTTACAGGAGGGCCCTGCCTCCCACCATCTCCCCATCCATCCAGTCCTTCATCCCACCCCCCAGGCCACATCCCAGTGGTGACCTCTCCTCCACCCCCTCCTCCAAAAAACCACTGCCTGCGCCACTTCCCTCTGACCGCTCCATGGATAACAACCCACCTCCCTCGTCCCCAGCTCCCTCCCTGTATACCTTTGTCCTTGCCAACCCCGATCCAAAATTCCTCGATGCCTGCACCTCACCCTTGAAATCTAGAAGTATATCCCCAGTGCACCCATCACCCAGCTTACCCTCACAGAGATGCTGTTTTCATCAAGTCCTCCTCTCCCTCTTTCCATACTGATCTCCTCTGGCGCCTTCCCCACATCACCTTTGGATCCCATGCATCCCTCACCCCTTTCCTTACCTTCTCCTCTCCTCACCAGCCCCAACCCCCTCATCGTCCGCCCTCACCGCCATGATCACAAAACTCATTTGGTCATGGAGACTGAGGTGTTGGCGGAATTGACGCCCACGCTACCCTGGAAATCTGCTCGGCCCACCGTATTTACAATTCCTCTGGCCCTACCTCTTGCGTATCTTTACAGAGTCCGCCTCCTCCATCAACCACCTCCTCACACAGGGAGACCTGATTTTCAGCCACTGCCACCTTGTTGACCCGTCCTGTTCCCCTCCTCAATCCTACCGCTGCCAGCGCTGTCTCCTGTACAACGACAACCTCACCCAAAACTGCAAGAACCCCCCTACCTGCCCCCATTGTAAAGCGTCCTACTTCCTTCAACAGTGTCCTAACCTCGCCTCTCCCCCTTCCTGCAATATCTGCAACGAACCCCACCCACCTACTCCTCCAAATGCAAAGCAAAACTCATTCCACCAACCCTGAGCTCACTGTCCCTGTTCGCCCCATCAACCTGCCCATCCACCCCGACAATTCACTCCACCCTCCCCCTACAGCAGAAGACATCATCTGGTTCCTCTCCATCGTCCTGCAGAACATCCATCGCTTCCAGCGCCCCCACACACTCCAGCAGATTTCCCTTGCCACCTGCTCAGTTTTCCACTTAAACACCTACGCCACCTACTCCCAGAACCATGCCCACTTGACCTTCACCCGCCTTGACACCCTCGTTTAAGCCACTTTCTCTTCATCCCGCTTCATTCCCATCTCCCACCTCCTGGGGCATCACCAATATCGTATCCTCTACCTCAACATTTGCTCCTTCCCTGCCAACAAATACCTCTTCATGCATACCCTATCCCAGCACCAGGTTTACTTCTTCATCCTTAATGAAACCTTCCTCCACCCTCACCATGTTCTCAAATCCCCCTATCTCCTTCACTGCACTGACAATCTCCTTCATCTCGCCCGAGGCAGGGTCGCTATAGGCCACCTCAAGCATCTCTCTGTTCAGCCACAACCGCTCCTCAATGACCCAACTGAACATCTTCACCTCAGCCTATATTTTCCCTCCCTCACCATCATCTGTGCCACTATCTATATCCGCCCTGCAGCTCCTCTCTCCTATGACTTCATTTCCCATGTTGACTGTACCTTCTCCACCTATGTGATTGCCGCCAACCTCAACAACCACAGCCATGACCCTGCCACCCTTTGGCGTTGGCATCAGTTCCTACTCCACCCCAAATGTTATCCTCGCTTCCCCCAATCTCCTTGGTCGCATCGCCGTGGACATCCTCGATCCCGTTAGTACTGACCATCTCCCTGTCATTCTCAACATCTCCTCTGTCCATGACACCACTGCAGCCACCCACCCAGCTGCCCCTCCTAAGTCTGTCCATGACTACTGCTGTGCCGACTAGGATCCCCCCTCCCCTGCTGCACCTTGCTCTCCCCTCATTTTCCACCCTCTCAGGCTTCTCCCTCAGCAGGTCCCACGTGGCAGTTTTATTCATCGAGGGAGTGAGACAGGGTTGTAGCCTCTTCCGATGTTATTCAATCTGTATATTGAGCAAGCAGTAAAAGAAACAAAAGAAAAAATTGGAGTAGGTATTAAAATCCAGTGAGAAGAAATAAAAACTTTGAGGTTTGCCGATGACATTGTAATTCTGTCAAAGACAGCAAAGGACTTGGAAGAACAGTTCAACGGAATGTACAGTGTCTTGAAAGGAGGATATAAGATGAACATCAACAAAAGCAAAACGAGGATAATGGAATGTAGTCGAATGAAGTCAGGTGATGCTGAGGGAATTAGATTAGGAAATGAGACACTTAAAGTAGTAAAGGAGTTTTGCTATATGGGGAGCAAAAGAACTGATGATGGTCGAAGTAGAGAGGATATAAAATGTAGACTGGCAATGACAAGGAAAGCGTTTGTGAAGAAGATAAATTTGTTAACATCGAGTATAGATTTAAGTGTCAGGAAGTCGTTTCTGAAAGTATTTGTATGGAGTGTAGCCATGTATGGAAGTGAAACATGGGCAATAAATAGCTTGGACAAGAGGAGAATAGAGGCTTTCGAAATGTGGTGCTACAGAAGAATGTTGAAGATTAGGTGGGTAGATCACGTAACTAATGAGGAGGTATTGAATAGGATTGGGGAGAAGAGAAGTTTGTGGCACAGCTTGATTAGAAGAAGGGATCGGTTGGTAGGACATACCCTGTGGCATCAAAGGATCACAAATTTAGCATTGGAGGGCAGCGTGGAGGGTAAAAATCGTAGAGGGAGACCAAGAGATGAATACACTAAGCAGATTCAGAAGGATGTAGGTTGCAGTAGGTACTGGGAGATGAAGGAGCTTGTACAGGATAGATTAGCATGGAGAGCTGCATCAAACCAGTCTCAGGACTGAAGACCACAACAACAACATGTAACATTTTATCACTCGGCTGAAGAGCTGCGGATTGAAATCACAATAAAAAAAAAAAGCTCAGCCAGACAGCCTAATCTTTGCGTGAGTCTCTTGACAACAGACAGCATGTTTACCCGTCTTTTCGTTACTAGTGGACGTCTTCAATTCGTTTGGTTGTATCTGTCACCCCGTTGCTTCTTACGTGTTGTCGTCGTAAGGTCTAGCTCGATCGTCCGTCGTTGTTTCGTGTCCGTCCTTTCCGTTCGTTTGTTTGTTCGTGGGCTGCTCTCCATTTGGTCCCGCCGCGCTTTCTCGGCCACCCCTCGACCGTTCCGGTCGCAGTTACAACGCATAGGACTATGTGTGCAACAACATCTAGCCCACCGCAATTAGATCGAAAGCAAACATGGATTTTTAAAAAGAGGCAGTTGTGAATGGATCTTTAGAAAACAGATTATCTTTTGTGTGTCCCTTGATAAAGTTAACGGTCTCGATTCTGATGTTTTTGACCAGCACTCTAATGTATGGCTGTCTGTGGTATCTATGGGTGGCAAAAGCACCATATTCCCAGGAGTTTCCTTTGCTAATGTTAGGAATAAGTACAATATCTAGTAAGAGGATGGCAAAGGGTAGCTGTAAATCTCTAGAGAACTCACTGTCTTGCTGGCAAAGATATGAATGCCTGAAGGAGTCAGTTTGTCGAGCAGACACATTACTGATTAAGTGCTTATAAACTGGTCACATTACCATGATATCGTATTTGGATGTGTTAGCTTAGTGTGCTAATGCGACAACATAGTATGTGTAAATATGCTTCACTTCTACCTCACTATGCTAATGTCATTCAGGATTTGTAAAAATACCCATAATTACCCATGATGTTCGATCCAATCTATAACTATTTATCACCTGCATAACATGTTTTGCGTTTACGTGTTGCGTTATGTGTGAAATGCAGGATTTGTTCATCAGACTGGATTAACAGACGTGTCATATAATATTCAAAAGAAAATATGATGCAAGCCTATAGTACTGTAAGGATGGTAAGCCAGTCCAGTGTTTACATATACAAATATCTGAACAACAGTCAGACTGAAACGCTAACCAATTCTGCACACATGTCGCAGATTCTTTGTAGTTTATGTGGATGGAGGTGTAGCGCTATCACAAAAACATGCTACGATCTACTATTCTGCACATTGCATCCTTATTGAATGCTTTCCGTTTTGAATAATAGTTTTAGTTCTCACGTGAACGTCCTGATACTTATAGTCGATGTGATTTTTATATCGCTCACTGGAACAAGAAAGCACTGTGCCAAGATACGTGCTGCGCATTCAAGGAACGTGACACCCGTTGTCAAGACTAATGAGATCTCTGTGTGCATGTGGCGTGGCTGACGAGCTGAGAGAGACAGCCGGAGGATGCAGCACCTCGCGAAAAGGCGTTCAGAACAGAGCTTGCTGGCTGTGTGACATGTGACATCCTAGTGCTGTACTCACACACTCTATCTCTCTCCCTCTCTCTCCCTCTCTCTCTCTCTCTATCTCTCTCTCTCTCTCTCTCTCTCTCTCTCTCTATATATATATATATATATATATATATATATATATATATATATATATATATATACTCCTGGAAATGGAAAAAAGAACACCGTGAATTAATTGTCCCAGGAAGGGGAAACGTTATTGACACATTCCTGGGGTCAGATACATCACATGATCACACTGACAGAACCACAGGCACATAGACACAGGCAACAGAGCATGCACTATGTCGGCACTAGTACAGTGTATATCCACCTTTCGCAGCAATGCAGGCTGCTATTCTCCCATGGAGACGATCGTAGAGATGCTGGATGTAGTCCTGTGGAACGGCTTGCCATGCCATTTCCACCTGGCGCCTCAGTTGGACCAGCGTTCGTGCTGGACGTGCAGACCGCGTGAGACGACGCTTCATCCAGTCCCAAACATGCTCAATGGGGGACAGATCCGGAGATCTTGCTGGCCAGGGTAGTTGACTTACACCTTCTAGAGCACGTTGGGTGGCACGGGATACATGCGGACGTGCATTGTCCTGTTGGAACAGCAAGTTCCCTTGCCTGTCTAGGAATGGTAGAACGATGGGTTCGATGACGGTTTGGATGTACCGTGCACTATTCAGTGTCCCCTCGACGATCACCAGTGGTGTACGGCCAGTGTAGGAGATCGCTCCCCACACCATGATGCCGGGTGTTGGCCCTGTGTGCCTCGGTCGTATGCAGTCCTGATTGTGGCGCTCACCTGCACGGCGCCAAACACGCATACGACCATCATTGGCACCAAGGCAGAAGCGACTCTCATCGCTGAAGACGACACGTCTCCATTCGTCCCTCCATTCACGCCTGTCGCGACACCACTGGAGGCGGGCTGCACGATGTTGGGGCGTGAGCGGAAGACGGCCTAACGGTGTGCGGGACCGTAGCCCAGCTTCATGGAGACGGTTGCGAATGGTCCTCGCCGATACCCCAGGAGCAACAGTGTCCCTAATTTGCTGGGAAGTGGCGGTGCGGTCCCCTACGGCACTGCGTAGGATCCTACGGTCTTGGCGTGCATCCGTGCGTCGCTGCGGTCCGGTCCCAGGTCGACGGGCATGTGCACCTTCCGCCGACCACTGGCGACAACATCGATGTACTGTGGAGACCTCACGCTCCACGTGTTGAGCAATTCGGCGGGACGTCCACCCGGCCTCCCGCATGCCCACTATACGCCCTCGCTCAAAGTCCGTCAACTGCACATACGGTTCACGTCCACGCTGTCGCGGCATGCTACCAGTGTTAAAGACTGCGATGGAGCTCCGTATGCCACGGCAAACTGGCTGACACTGACGGCGGCGGTGCACAAATGCTGCGCAGCTAGCGCCATTCGACGGCCAACACCGCGGTTCCTGGTGTGTCCGCTGTGCCGTGCGTGTGATCATTGCTTGTACAGCCCTCTCGCAGTGTCCGGAGCAAGTATGGTGGGTCTGACACACCGGTGTCAATGTGTTCTTTTTTCCATTTCCAGGAGTATATATATATATATATATATATATATATATATATATATATATATGGTTCAAATGGCTCTGAGCACTATGGGACTTAACATCTTAGGTCATCAGTCCCCTAGAACTTAGAACTACTTAAACCTAACTAACCTAAGGACATCACACACATCCATGCCCGAGGCAGGATTCGAACCTGCGACCGTAGCAGTCCCGCGGGTCCAGACTGTAGCGCCCAGAACCGCACGGCTACCGCGGCCGGCTCTCTCTCTCTCTCTCTCTCTCCATATATATATATATATATATATATATATATATATATATATATATATTGTGTGTGTCTATCCATCTACCTTTATGTTCATTTACAGGTATGCATCAAGACCTGGAGACATATGAAGGGATGCAGGACACGTTTTATTCTAGTACTGAGAGAAGTAAAAACGACCTTTTTCTTATCCTCATGAAGGGCTGTCTACGATGGGTAGTTCTGCTAGCAGTTTTGGCACACATGTCTTATGTGTTTGGTGGGGGTGCCAAGTGGTGTAACAGATATGTGCACTTCTTTTTTTGTTGTAGTTATCGCTTCACTGTGTAAAGATGTAAAAGACAGACAATGGCCATGCTCTGTAGCGCTCACAAACGATGCATCGACTCTTTGCCTGGTTACAAAAGTTTGTCTTTCTTTCTAGTGGGGGTAGTGCTCCTCATCCTGTTGAAGGCGATGTTATCTTACTGTTGGGCAACTAATTCCACTATTTTTTGTTTTTTTATGCCTGTGTTTGGGTCTCTCCCTCAATTTTTGCGGTTGGCGCACTTTACTAGGATGCCATCATTTTCGGTGCACCCAGAGTGCCTCAGTACAATATCTGCTTCCTCATATTGGTGTAAAGACAGTAGATAAAAATCGAAGCTTAAAATGTTGGGAAATAGATCAAACATACGCCACAAGATATGAGGCAACATATTGACTTTTTGGTGGCTGGTAAAAGCTTGTCTTTTTTCTAGTGCAGATAGTGTCTCTAATACACTATAGCCAGCTGTAGAGTTATTCAGAAGATGTGTTATCTTAACTTTCGGCAGCGAATTCTACCAATCTTTTTTACATCTGCAATTTTGTCTATACACTAACATTTTATGACTGGTCACACTTGACTGGGACGACATGTGGGCCTGCTAATGTCACTTTTTTAGGTGTACCTATAATATAGCAGTGGTACAATATCATTTCCCGATATGTCTAGGCTAAATACTGTAGATATAAATCGAAGTTTAACACATAGCATAGACCAACCATATGGCACAAGATGTGATACAACAGTATCTTGGTTTCCTCGTTAAATAAGTAAAACTATAGACAGACAGAGAATAGTTTGCGTTTGGTACACTGGTTCTCTTTCTTAACACCTATGATCTGATTCGACCAGCAGACAGAATGCCCTCACAAGTTGGAGTTCACAACATTACGTTTAGCAATCATTGACTCAGCAGAAATGCATGTGTGTGTTAGGGACAGGTTGAGGCTTACAGAAATATGAGTTCAGTTGAATATTTAATGTATATATACACAGAAGGAAGTGCAAGACATGTTTCCTTGTAGGAATCCTTTCGATCACGTCCTCAAAGTGGACTTCTTACAAAATATTGTGATGGATCAATGGAAGATTTTGTATGTTTTAGTTGTCATCATGGTAGTTCTGTAACTTACTGACGCAGCAGCATGACTTAACGATAACGTGTTGAGTATTCTCTGCCTCCTATTTTAAATATGTACTTAAATGCTATTGCGTAAAACGTGTTACAGAGTACCAATGCAGAAGCAACGACGTGAATCCACAGAGCACCGCAATATCAGAAGTGCAAGGCCCATGTTATGACACAGACACAGATAATAACAGCAGCGCTCCAAGTGGCATGGCAGTGAACTTTGAGTACGAGAAATACGGCGCGGAAATCCGTATTATTGCTTTTGGAAATATTAGTAGCAAATGATAATATTTTTCATTTATACCTTATGGGTGGGTCTGTAGTCTGATGGTGAACTGTGTGGCTGTTATCAAGTGGAAATATGTGCCTGATTACAACCATCTTGTGCGTACTGCACTCATTGAATTGCAACGTAAATATGTGTCTCGTATTCTGTTTAATTTTCGCTCTCATCCGTAATATTGGGTGAGGTAAATGATTCCACATTTGTTTTTGTTTCATATGGAGTGGAAACGGGTTTCGTCACATGATACTCTGTGAACTCATGCCTATTTGTTACTGCTTACGAATCCATATGCGCACTGCTCAATTTAAATACACTGTAAGTATATTGCTCGTAATCTACGTTATTTTTGTTACCATCCAATTTTCGTGCGCTCGCATTTAATGGAGGCCACCGAAATTTTCGTTGACTTCTGCTAAAATGTACTGATTGTATTACCTGTTAACAGCTTGTGAAAACATTTGTGTAACAACAGCATAGTTTTAGCACTTGCAAGGAAGAATGCCCTTGTCACCAAGACTACAAAGCATAATGCCTGCTCATCTACAACTACATCTCTGCAAGCCGTTGTAAAATGGATGACACTCACAAGGGGAGGCCGCCAATTGTGCAATTCAGATTGGATTCATACTGCGCATAATAAGAGCTCATGGCCAGAGGTGTAATGTGGCAAAGCACCAAGATGCACTTCTCAGCCGTTGTCGAGAAAATCGACAGTTAAAAGAAACCGTTGCGGTGAAATACTCTCTTCGATAAGTGGTTTTCTACAGCGACGTGGCGCAGCGGTAAGCGCTCGGGTTCGTAATCCAAAGGTCGCCGGATCGAATCTCGCGCGATGCAATTTTTTTTAATTATTAGTTTTTTGTAATTCAAATTATATATATATATATATATATATATGTATAACTATTAATGAATTGCTTATGCATGCTGGTGAAGGCGGATCGCTCTCCACTTGTACCGCTTCCATTTTTCCGTTTTTTTAACAGGGTGTAACAAAGCTCCCCCGTCCGCACTGATTTTCGACGATGTTATAAGTTGCGCTAGGGACCGGATCTACCTTCTTTCGAAGTTAGCAGGCAACTACGCTGTTATGCGGCGGCTCGTTTCGGCCCATTCAACATCTGTCCTTCAAGTGTAACGAGCGAGTAACGGAGTTTATATTTCATACCTGCCACAGCGCATTTGTGTTCGTGGGGTCTCTATTCTAATTCGAACGTTTGACTTATGCTATACGTATTCGTTTCGGAATATCGTTTCTACGTCTTCCGTTAACTATACGTGGTTAACATTATGAAGACAATTAATAACATTTGTGAAATACAACTTTGTTTGCGGAAACCATAATGATGTCCGAAGTCGCCAGTTTTACCACGACAAACGACTTTCAACAACTTATTATATGCATAATTGTTGCAACTGATTGCCGGGAATTATATATATATATATATATATATATATATATATATATATATATATATATATATGGTCGTTGCGGACCTCGCAAGACATCCTGTTCGAGTTCGGTGGTTGATCCTTCCACTCAGTTTTTTATTACAGAGGCCAACCGGCTCCCTAACCGAACACGCTGAGCTACCGGGCCGGCTGTTCCGGCGATCTTCGGATTACAAACCCGAGCGCTTACCGCTGCGCCACGACGCTGTGTAAAATCGTTAATCGTAGAGAGTATTTCACCGCAACGGTTTCTTTTAACTGTCGATTTTCTCGACAACGGCTGAGAAGTGCATCTTGGTGCTTTGCCACATTACACCTCTGGCCATGAGCTCTTTTTATGCGCAGTATGAATCCAATCTGAATTTCACATTTGGCGGCATCCCCTTGTCAGTGGCAAAACCATTCAAAGCAGACTTACATACTCATTGCATGGTAAGATATAACAAAGCTGAATACCAGTACTGTCAAATCCTGCTAGAAGTGCAGAAAACGGAAGTAACAAAAATTGACCAACTGAAAAACTGACATTTCAGTTTTTCAACAGCTCGATTTGGACTACGACGCCTTGCTTGTTACGAGTTGCAGTATTTTACTTTGAGAAGGTTGAGTGCTCCTCCTTCCCAAATCAGGGCTCAAATGTTTTACTGACGTGTGAGTATTCCATATTGGTTGTCATAGAGCACAGGTGATTATGATAGATATCTGTCTAACATAATGTCAATTGCATGTTTCCTGTCTTGTAGATGTGCTCCTGAAGATGTGATTTGAAATCACGAAACTGGTCATGTTCCTGTAAAAAGTTCATGTACAGCTGAAAGCGATTGATTTCAGAAACACACATAGAATGTATTTAAATCTATCAATTTACACTTAGATTCGCAAATGACAACTGATACACAAGTCCGCAGAACAACATGCAACGAAAGCAGTTTCTGTGTTATATGGAACAAAAACAAACTCGGAATTATTTACTCCACCCAGTATTACAGACGTGAGAAGAATGCAGTCAGAATACGAGTAATTTAAAACGCAATTCAAAGAATGGAATACACACGAGAAGTCATAAACAAAAGCACACTGTGATGAAACCGACTTCTGTTAATAATGAAATGTACGTAACCAAATATGGAAGACTAAAAACTATCCAGTATGAAAGCGGTAAAACAGGCTGATTAACTTGCAGCGCTCCAAGTGACATGGCAGCGTACCAAGGACCTGTTTCCAAAGTCCCTATATGAGTTTCACCCCCGTGTCTGCGTCAATAGAAAAGTGAGCGACAAAGATCATATCAGAATTAGTGGCCGAAAGCGATAACAGTTCAAGCAGCAAAGATCCCACAGCAGTGGAAACTGGTCACGAGATGAAGATACAATATCCATCTGAAATAATAATTTAATTGTTAAAAGTAATACTAGCGCTGTATGTTTGTTTGCGTACATGGTTCCAATTCCAGAATGGTTTAACATGTCTCTTATGGCCGGTTATAGCTGAGGAGTCGTGTTGGACAGTCAAGTTCACACTGAGGAGTTCCCAGTGGAGAGTTACAGTTAGCCATTGGGTGGAAACCAGCAGTGGAGTGGTAATAGAGATTGGGTAGTTACAGGTCAGCGTGGTTACTGGCCCGATATGGGCGATTTGTTTAGCTCTGCGAGTTTATGTTGATTTACTGTCTAGTTGTTCCCATTATTAATCTTGCTAAATAGTGGTGAAAAGAGCGGTCTTAAATAATTTGTTGAATGGTAGAAACATTCATTCAGAGCGCTGTACTAAGATCAAGTGTTCATTGTTAATAGCTGAGATGAGTTGTGCTCAAATACTGATGGGAACTGTACTGTACATTTTGTGCTAGTATTCCTGTTTAGCAAACTCTGAGGTAATTGAGTATTTTCTGTGTTTCTGTATATGTGGTTAGCACACTCTGAGACAATTGATTGTTCTGCTGTTTATTGGGAAGATTTGCACACACTGAGAGGACAGTGTGGTCTGTTGTTTGTGTAGAAGATTGACTGGTGGTTTGCGATGAGTGGTAGTGGCTCAATTTGGACAGGTACTAGTGAATTTCGGAACGAAACTATATTTTGGTTGTACAATGTTTATTGCTTGCAAACTATCAAGATCTTTCTCATAACGATACATAGTAACCTACTGGACCCATTTAAACAAGAACACCGCAGCACTATCGTTAGTTTCTGCTCAGAAATGGTGAGTGACCATCACATTAGGAAACAATAGCAGAACACGATCTATCAACACCTGAAGAGGCTTAATTTTGTTTGAATTGTACAACTTCATAGCCTAAAGCGGTGGGTGGCGCCCATATTTTTTTACATCCATTATGTTGATTGTAAATCGCAGTACTTGGGGACATACAGCTACTGGCTCTGTCCATTACTGGTCATTTCTGGTGTAAACGAAAAACTATTAAAGTTTTGGTAAATTAAAAAAAAATGAAAACGAGTGACACAGTGTGATGAAGCATGCTGTATCCTCTGAATGCTGAGGAAAGTGTCGGGATTATTGAATGTATGGAGAACGTTACCAGCCATCAGATGTAGTGCCAACAGTGACGTCTGGAGGAGATGGTGTTGCGGTATGGGAGTGCTTTTCATGGTTAGGGTGATGTCCCGTTAGTGAGCTTAAAAACTCTAAATGCTGAAGGAGACAAACAGATTATACAGAATTGATACTGCAGACAGGAGAGGAACTGTCTGGAGATGATGCTTATCTGACATGAGTCAGAATGTCGACTTCACTCCTGGCCCCAGCATGGGACATCACTACCTTCCCTGGTTTCAGCTCTTGAGTAAGAAAGGGCTGCCATTCCTCCACAGACATTTAAACATCTCATTGAAAGTGTCGCCAGCCGAGTTTAAGCCGTCATAAAGGCGAATGGCGACACGCACTCGACTCGTATTGCTCTCCACTAATGTGTCAGGATCCTCGTGTGCAAAGAGGTATCAATCGTATCTGCAGTGGCATGAGAACTAAACTGGTGTGGTACTTCTGGACCATAAATGAAGAGCTGAAAGACAAGTTTAGCGTTGTTACCTTTGCTTAGATACTTCAGTAACAGTTGCCACACCAACATTGGTGTCGCTGATGGCCTTTACATATGATCGAAATTTCTTTGGATTTTGTGATTTTTTGTTAATATTTTGCAGCAGTATTCGTTGTAGGTTTCATGTGATGCCATTCTGTCAGTCAAACGTGTTTCGTCCAATACCTCTCTATCTGTAGCTATCCCTTAACCTATAGCTATATGCTTTGTGTTTCACATAGGGTGCAGTAGTCACTGTTTCTTTAGAAGATTCTTTACAGCGGCCCTCTCATCACGAGCGTTTTAGTTAGATACATACATATCGTGTACTAGCTCAACTATTTTTCTAACCTTGAGCAACTGTTCCTCTGCATGTGTATGCCTGAAATTAAAGATCCTGTGTTCTTTCTTGAGATATGAAACTAGAGCTTCTTTATCTACTCTAAACGCCAGTTCACACTTGATTTTGGGTTTTGTGAATGTATATAGGAATTTTTATTACTTACAAATTTCTAAATGGGATGACATAGCAGAAAATTTCAAAATCAGTTATTAAATGGCAAATGAAAGCAATCGCCGGCCGGGGTGGCCGAGCGGTTCTAGGCGCTACAGTCTGGAACCGCGCGACCACTACAGTCGCAGGTTCGAATCCTGCCTCGGGCATGGATGTGTGTGATGTCCTTAGGTTAGTCAGGTTTAAGTAGTTCTAAGTTCAAGGGGACTGATGACCTCAGATGTTAAGTCCCATAGCGCTCAGAGCCATTTGAACAATTTGAAAGCAATCAGGTTGTAAGAGGTCCATGACTATGGAATTTATTACTAGCGCACTCAAGCAGACGTGGATTGCTCCCGCGCTGCCTGCGATATGTATGTCACAATAGAATCACTGACCAGAGAGCAGTGTCAGCAGCAGTAGGAGTAGTAGCTCGTAGTTGGGTGGTTGGGTCAGATCGCTCGTAGAGGGCAGTTCTCTAGTTGTATAGCTCACAGAGAGCACTTTTGTCCTGTATGGAATTACCAAGGTCGGTCGTGGGGAACGATGGCAGTGCCTGAGCGATACAGTTTAAAGCAAAAGCAAAAATTATTATTATTTATTGCCGCATGCACATGTAATTTGCAACAATTCATTTTGTACTATTGTTATATCAAAGTAGCATCTAAATATATTTCAATAATCTTTCAATAATAATCTTTCTTATAAAGATAACTTTTGACAGTCATTCATTTCAATTTAAAGTTTTTACTAATTTCTCCTATCCATAGTCATGCCAATTATCGTAAATAAAATCAGTTGTCTGTCATACATAACAAAAGCTAGTGGCCAGCATTTCACTGGGCTGTGCCAGAAAAATTTCTTATAGGAGCAGATATATATATGCGTTATCCAGCGACATAATTGAGTTAAGAATCTTCAGTTTATGCAGAATGACTTTTCAGGGCCATGACACAGCATTGCTGATGTCTAGATTTACCAGTTTAGATTCACAGTCAATTAATTATTGAAAGATTATAGATGAGTCACATTTCATTTGGAGGTTAGTCGCATTTTTATTGCGAGGTTACGGAAATTAAACTGCTGGGCGGTTACGCTTGGCGATCTTGCCAGGATCGTTTTTTTTTTTTTGTTTTTTTTTGTGAATTTCTGAGTAGTCAGTTATATATCTGCTCTTATTTATCTAATGTTAAATGTAGTTTGCATCTCACGCAACGCATTTACTAATTTGTCACTCTCTCTTTCACAGCTCATTGGCAATTTATTGCTCTTTGTTGTTATTGTATTTGTTCCATTCTTGCTTTGTCTTTCTTTGATTTTGTGCCCACTTTTGACTTGTGAAAATGCCACAAAAAACTGCCATCGCGATGCATAATGAGTGAAAAAGTTGACTTGAATAATTTGACTGATGATACTAGCGACACTCAATATCATAATGATAATCCTCCAATCACAGATAATCAGTGCGAGCCGACCACAAGTAATGATTTTAATCTAAATGATGAGCAAACAAATTCAATTATGTCCACAGTAAATTCAACGACAATTGACGACACGGCACGTTCCGCTACAATGAATGCTGCCCAGTTTGACGCACCTGATTTGCAAAATTTACTCAGTGAACAGATAAATGTTTCTAACGAAGATGAACAATGTACTGAAAATACGTCAGATTTATTTGATTCTGATGTAGTGACCAACAGTGCACACCCAATTAGCTAACCTTTTCATGAATGAGACAATGACGAAATGGTTACACAAAACATGACAAATGCAGATACACCATCACCCAGCACAGAAAATAGAGTCGCTGAGTTTGGCATGGATCAAGTTGTGGCATTAATTGCTACAACTTAATGAAAAACAAGACAACAATTATAGTCATCCCTGGGGTTGTGAAGCAGCTGAATGGGTTGAAAATAAATAAATCGCCAGGTCCCGATGGGATTCCAATTCGGTTTTACAGAGAGTACTCTACTGCATTAGCTCCTTACTTAGCTTGCATTTATCGCGAATCTCTTCCCCAACGTAAAGTCCCGAGCGACTGGAAAAAGGCATAGGTGACCCCTGTATGTAAGAAGGGTAGAAGGACGGATCCTCAAAATTACAGACCAATATCCTTAACATCGGTTTGTTGCAGGATTCTCGAACATATCCTCAGTTCGAATATAATGAATTTGCTTGAGACAGAGAAGTTGCTGTCCATGCATCAGCACGGATTTAGAAAGCATCGCTCCTGCGAAACGCAGCTCGCCCTTTTTTCACATGATATCTTGCGAACCATGGATGAAGGGTATCAGACGGATGCCATATTCCGCTGTTGTTTTTTATCTACATAAATGATCTTTTGGATAGGGTGGTTAGCAATGTGCGGCTGTTTGCTGATGATGCTGTGGTGTACGGGAAGGTGTCGTCGTTGAGTGACTGTAGGAGGATACAAGATGACTTGGACAGGATTTGTGATTGGTGTAAAGAATGACAGCTAACTCTAAATATAGATAAATGTAAATTAATGCAGATGAATAGGAAAAAGAATCCTGTAATGTTTGAATACTCCATTAGTAGCGTAGCGCTTGACACGTTCACGTCGATTTAATATTTGGGCGTAACATTGCAGAGCGATATGAAGTGGAACAAGCATGTAATGGCAGTTGTGGGGAAGGCGGTTGGTCGTCTTCGGTTCATTGGTAGAATTTTGAGAAGATGTGGTTCATCTGTAAAGGGGACCGCTTATAAAACACTAATACGACCTATTCTTGAGTACTGCTCGAGCGTTTGGGATCCCTATCAGGTCGGATTGAGGAAGGACATAGAAGCAGTTCAGAGGCGGGCTGCTAGATTTGTTACTGGTAAATTTGATCATCACGCGAGTGTTACGGAAATGCTTCAGGAACTCGGGTGGGAGTCTCTAGAGGAAAGGAGGCGTTCTTTTCGTGAATCGCTACTGAGGAAATTTAGAGAACCAGCGTTTGAGGCTGATTGCAGTACAATTTTACATCCGCCAACTTACATTTCGTGGAAAGACACAAAGATAAGAGACATTAGGGCTCGTACAGAGGCATATAGGTAATCATTTTTCCCTCGTTCTGTTTGGTAGTGGAACAGGGAGAGAAGATGCTAGTTGTGGTACGAGGTACCCTCCGCCACGCACCGTATGGTGGATTGCGGAGTTTGTATGTAGATGTAGATGGTAGATAGACAACTTAATGAATAGAACAAACAACTTAATAAAAAACACGACAGGTCAATCAAAAAAATTAATGAAAACTTCAGATTACAGTCATTCCCATGCAGTGTCACGATACCAAAGAACAATTACGTGAGGAAATTAAGGCTTATGGTAGGAATAGTAATGAAGAAATTAGATCCGTTGCACAAGAAATATGTAATACACATGCAGCCGCAACAAAATTACTTAGAGATGAAATCAGTGCAGTTGCTAAACAATGTTCAGAAAACGCAACACAATTACGCTATGAGTTTAAATTAATGTCAGCAGAACTTTCACATACTCTTGATGCGAAAGTCGACAAGAAATTTGAACAACAGAACAGCCAAATTGACAAACGTTTTAATCACCACCTACAAAACAATGAAACGCGTTACCGGAAATTCATACAGGAACAGAACAAAGTAAAGAAACAAGTCATGGAAACAAATACTACACAGAGACAGGAAGACAAGCATAAGTTGTTTACGAAAGCAAAAACATACTTAGACACCATCATAGCTACATTATCAGACGAAATGAATACTATCAAACAATTGAACACTGAATTGCATGGTGAAATCTCCGATTTAAAAACAAAAACAGACACTAATATTCAGACTTTGCAAAATAAATACACAGTAGACTTTTAGACAGTGACAAGCAGACTTGAACAATTGGAATTAATACAGAATCCCGATACCATTAAAGCTGACTTTTAGAAATTAAACCAAACCACACGTAAAATGCAAAAACAAATTAATGCTTGTGACATTAAAAATGACGATCAGGTAAAAGCACTGACTGAAAAATTTGATGAATTGGCCAGTCGTTTTGACGTTATCGAAACTAACAACGACAGCAAATCAGACGATACGTCACCAGTTTCGTTCAAACACCCGAATTCCAAAGTATACAGCAGACAATCAGTGTCGAAGACGAGCCCGCGCGGAATCAAGGATCAGTTAATTAGCTAACCGAATTATGAGAACTCAATAATACATTACGCACAAAATTGTCATCTTTACAGGAAGAAGTGACAGAAATGAAAAATGTTTCAGCCTCTAACACGTCACAGCATATGCCACATTCTGAAGATTTGTCACACTCGCACAGCCAGTATAACTTAGGTAATTCGCAGAGAGTACGTGACATAGATTCCGAACAGACACAGACTAACAGATTCTCATACAATCCTGAACCTGCTCAGACATTCAGAGACGATAATTTTGATTACAAGCGCTTTCTATCCGTTAGGAAATTTAAGATATTTCAGAATGATAGAACACAGATTCACCCCTTGGATTGGATACAACAATTTAGTTTTGCTTTTCCACCAACTTGGCCCGTAACACACAAACTTGAATTTATTTGCAGTTTGTTGGAAGTCGAACCGGCAACTCGTATGAGACCGATCTTGAGACAATGATACTCGTAAAAAGAATTTCAGAATGCTTTTCTATCAGCGTATTGGTCGAAGACGACACAGCGCGGAATCAAGGATCAGTTAATTAGCTTACCGAATTATGAGAACTCAAATTTTCCCACTGTCACGCAATTTTTTGAACACATGGTACAGCAAAACCAATATTTATGCGATCCATACTGTGAGTCAGCACTAATCCAATTATGTACTTCGAAATTACCACGAGCGTTAAGAGTGTCACTTTTAACAGGACAGCAGAAAGAAAATATTTCGGCATTTAGAGATCTGCTACAGCTTTTGGAAGTTCAGCAATCAGATTATTCCTTCATAAACAAAAATTTTTCACAACATAACCAAGGCCAACAAGCATACAGTAATTACGATCAGCCACACTATTTTAATAGCAAAGGTGATAGACGCTCCAGGAATGACAACCACCACAACTCTAATACCAGACAAAATTTTAATTATCAGTATCGTCAAAATTATCAGCAACAGCAAACACATTTTGGCAACAATAGAGGGTTTTCCCCACCACAACAACAACAAAACCAGCCGGTTAGTATAACTAACCAACAATGTAATGTGCAAGGTCAAACAACCTTTAATGTTTCGCCGCCTACACTTATAGCGTCGGCTCTGCAAAATAGTAACGCACAGCAACAAGGAAATTACTACGTACAGAAGACACATCATTTCAACTCCTATCGCAACGCTTCGTATAGTAGTGACTATCATGACAGACCTAAGAGTAATGAGCGCAGTTTTCAGCGCACGTTTAATAACAGTAGGTCTTATCAGCAGCAGAATCATCCACAACAACAGATTATCATGAATGAACCAGACAGTCGATATCATCCCCAACCTAATACGTCAGGACGAAATAACAGAACAGTACAATGATGGCATTGCCACAGCATCCTTCTGCAAAAACAGCACGTCAGAAAGAATTTGACTAGATACAGTACAGGTTGCATCTTCCAGCAACGTAAGCAATACTTCTGATACACAAATCTTGTTCACGGAAATGTTATTACTTTTGACGACATCCGAGACACAATTTTACATGAAAAACCAGTAATTCAAAAAACCATTTCCCACCCTGTTATTGAAGTAAAGATTGGATCATCCACATTTTCAGCAGTAATCGATTCTGGATAACCTATGCGTTATAAATGAAGAAATTTTCAAAGAATGTAACAAAGAACATACATATCCTACGTTACCATTAGGCAAAACTAAAGTAAAAGGAGCAGTATCTGGTAAAGGAGTAGATGTAAAATTACAGACACACTTATCATTTTGTATTGCAGGTCATACGTCTCACACAAATTTTTGGATGTTCCCTTATTGACAACAGACGTTATTTTAGGTACGAATTTTGTGGTACAACACGACCCAACGATTGACTTTCGAAGTTCCTCTTTCATGTTAAAGGATGAAAAAATACAACTGGCATCGGAATTTCGGCACGCTTTATCTGCAGAAGAACAGGCAATTAATCGGACATGGGTCATTTCTACATCGCGTAACATAGACAGTCATTCCACATTGTTAACAGATATGTATGTACACAACTACGATACACCAGACGAAACCGACTATGACGTTATGCAAATGATTTCTAAGAAGGTAAAACAGAGCAGTGCAAATACAGATGCCGAACATACTCAACTACGCAATATTCTTTTACAGTAAGCTTCAGTTTTTGACAACATCCCTGGTACTATGTCCGGTTTTATGTATGAATTTCAAGTTAAACAGCACAACACGCTTAAAGCCAAACATTATCCTATTCCATATATCCACAGAGAACAAGTCAAGAAGGAACTGCAAGCTATGCTTGACCAAGGTATTATTGAAACGGCGGTTAGGCCGTACACAAACCCGCTCCATATTGTTAAGAAATAGGACGGCACACTTCGCCTCGTACTTGATTCGCGTCATGTCAACGATATTATTATTAATGAAACAGACACTAGAAGAACTTCTACAGAAATTTCATGGTACTACTATTTATTCTACATTAGATTTAAACCGGGATTTTGGCAAATTCAGCTCCATCCGAACTGCAGAAAGTACACAGCATTTCTCTGTTTTGGTGACTGTTACCAATTTTGCAAATTACCGTTCGGTCTAACAATTTCTTCAGCAGCATTTATTCGCGGTTTGAATATTATACTTCTGACAGAAAAAGACAGAATCACAACGTATGTAGACGACATCCTTATCGCAGAAGCTAACTGGTATGAACATACAGTAATTTGATTCTTGAACAATTGTTGCAAACTTTTCGTGCAGAACGACTCACAGTTAATCTTAGCAAATCGCACATTGGCAAAACTTCCATAAAATTTCTTGGACATGTAATTTCAGCTGAAGGCATTGCGCCTGACCCGGAAAAACTTCAAGCTTTACGTGACATTACTGTTCCAACGAGCAAGAAACAACTACACAGCTTTCTGGGATTAATTAACTTTTTCCGTAAATTTATTCATTACTCTACTTTAGACACCCCTAGATTATGCCAGTTGACCGGTAAAAACGCTAGTTTGTCCTGGGATAGCCAAGCACAGTCTTAGTTTGTTAATCTGAAATATGCCTTGTTGAACGCACCACTTTTATCGCACCCAGATCCTACCAGAAATTTTTCCATTGCCACCGACAATTCTAACACCTCTCTAGGCGTACACATTTTTCAGGGAATTGAAGAAGACGGTACTACAGTAATTAAAAACATCGCCTTTGAAAGTCGCATTCTGTCACCTGCTGAACGCAATTATTCTGTTACAGAGCTTGAAACATTATGTGCTGCACAAGCATTTACCAGATTTAGGCATTTTCTTTATGGAACACATACTATTGTTTATGCAGATCATAGAGCTATACAGTATTTACTTTCGGCTAAATTTACACATGATAGTTTAAGCAGATGGAAGCTTCATTTACAGGAATTTAATTTTGCATTTGTTCACATTGCCGGTACACAAAATATTGTAGCAGACGCACTATCCCGTTCTCTTAGCAACAATGTGCCAAGCAAATTTTAGCCTCATGTATATTCAACAAGTCGCATTTGAAAATTTCATTTCATCGTCATTACGAGACATAGCACAAGAGCAGATCAAGGACAACGTTCTTCTTTTCTTTCTTTTAGTGTTCAACCCTGAGGTTGGTTTGCAGCAGAGCGCCATTCCTCTCTTCTGTCTGCCTTCCTCTTCATTTCCACGTATGTGTTACATCCAACGTCACTCATAATCTGTTGCATGTATGATATCTTTGGTTGCCCCGCCGATTCCTTCCATCAATAGCTCCTTCTGCTATTGTTCCAATGATGTTGTTGTGTCGTAGTATGTGCTCTACAAGTTTGTCTCTTCTTCTTTGGATGTGTCTCCACAGAGATCTGGTTTTCTGTACTCTTCTAAGCACCTCTTCATTTATTACTTTGTGTCTCCAGCTGATCTTCATCATCCTTCTATAGTACCACGTCTCCAGGGCCTCTAGCCGTCTCCTCTCTTCCAATTGTCCAAGTTTCACATCCGTATAGGACCACACTGCAAACGAAACCTTTCATGAGACGTTACCCTATTTTCAAACTGATGTTGCTGCTGGTGAGTAAGTTTCTTCTCCGATTAAATGCAATTTTGGTCTTTTGTATTCTGGTCGCAATTTCTTTCCGGCTTCTACCATCTCTTGTGATTTTGCTTCCCAGGTAAGTAAATTCCTAGAGCACTTCCAGCTCCTCTCTTCCAATTCCCATTCTCAGAGGTTCATATTCTGCTCCTGTACCGCATACCATCACTTTAGTCTTTGCTTGTTTATTCTCATTCCATACTGATTGCATAGAATTTTTTTCATTGTTCTGAGGACTTCCTCTAGATCTTCTTTTGTCTCCGTGACTATAGCGATATCATCTGCAAAACGTAGCATGTGTTCTGCCCATTTTGATCCCCACCTCAGTAGTTTCTCGAACTTGGTCTTAGCTTCCTGGATGTAAGTATTGAATATAAGAGGAGAGAGAGCACATCCTTGCCTTACCCCTTTTGTAATATTTGCTTCTTGTTCATGGCGACAGTTCCTAATCACTGCCACCTCATTCTTATAGAAACTGAGTATAACACAGATGTCTTTGTACTTTATTCCACTTTTCCTCAACACTCTGAACATCTCTTGCCAGATAACGTTATAAAATTCCATTTCTATGTCTGCAAAGGCAATATAAGTTGGTTTATTTTTCTGTAATTGGTTTTAGATAACGAGTCTCAGTGGCAGAATCGCCTCTCTTGTTCCCAATCCCCTTCTGAAACGAAACTGATCTTCACTCAGCATATCCTCCACCTTCATTTCAACTCTCTACAGAACTATTTTTATGAGAATTTTTGATGCATGTGATATTAGGCTTAGAGTTCGGTACTGTTCGCATTTTGTAGCTGCTGTCTTCTTTGGTACAGGAACAATGATACATTTCTGGAAGTCTGTAGGTATCTCTCCTGTGTTATAGATGGACCTATTAAGTTTAAGCAGCATCATTTTTATGCTGTCACCAGCATTCTTTATTAGTTCTGCTGGGATCTCATCAATATCCGTTGCTTTGTTGTCCCGTAGTTCTTTTAGAGCTCTGTCAAGTTCTTCTTGCAGAATATCATCTCCCTTGTCATCTTCGTCTACTTGCTCTTCTCTTCCTATTACTTCCTCCGAAAGAGGTGTTCCGGCATACAACTCCTCTATGTATTCTCTCCATCTCTTCATCATCTCTTCACCAAATAGCATTTTCCCCTCTTTATTTTCTATTGTGCCTGAGAGTGTTGTTTTACATTCATTAAAAAATTGATTTGCTGTTCTGTAGGCTAAATCAGTTCTTCGTTTTGCATATTTTTTTCCACTTCTCTGCGCATTCCTTCAAGAAAATTTTCGTTTGCTTTCCTAGCTTCTCTATTAACTAAATTCCTTAGTCTTCTGCAGTCAGCTTTTCCTTGATCATCACTTGCATTTTTGTATAATCTCCTGTTTTCTATAATCTCAATAATATTTGCTGTAATCCATTTCCTCTTGTTTTTGGGTTCAGTTCCAACTATCTTTTCTGCTGCTTTGTATATACCAGATTTAATTTGATCCCAGTCTTCATTTACTCCACCATGTTGAGAATTCTTGGCTAGGTTGTCTGTTTCATGAGCATAGCGCTTTGCCAGTCCCTCAGTTTTCAGTTTTTCTGGTTCCCATTTAAGTTTTACTGGCTTCTTCTTCAAGCATTTGAATCTCAGTGAACTTTTCATCAGGACCAGGTTATTATCATTGCCTATGTCTGCAGAGGGATAGCTCCTGCAATCTTTTATCTGGTTCCTAAAATGTGCTTTCACTAGAATGTAATCAATCTGTTGTCCCCAGGGGCCTTCCATATGTATCTTCTTCGTTTGTGATGTTGGAAAAGTGTGTTTGCAACAACTAATTGGTTCCTCGAGCAGAACTCGATAAGTCTATCTCCTCTTTCATTTCTTCTTCCAAGTCCATACTTGCCAACAATTACTTCCTCTGGTTCTTCACCCACAATCGCGTTCCAGTCCCCCATGGCAATCAGATTTTCATCTCCCTTAACATTTCTCATCGCATGAATTATTTCTTCGTGTACGTATGGAAATAATTTAAACATCTTTGGCAAGATAGTAATAACGTTACCGTTAGAAACAATTATACTGTACGCAACAACATTCTGTTTTGCCGCCTTCACCCTGACAGCGACAACTGGTTATTATGTACTCCTGACGAGCTTGTTAACAAATTAATTTGGTATTCTCATTTAAGTTACGTATATTACGGAGCCAGAAAATGTTTTCTTATACTGAGATAGAACTGTTATTTTGCCAGCATGGGGAAACGTTCTCGACGATTTTTAGCGTCATGTAAAATCTGCTAGAAAGCTATATCAGATACGACTTCACACATTCCTCCGTTACGTCCTATTGTACCCACTAAATATGGCCGCTGTAGACATTTTTGGACCGATTCCCAGATCTAGTAGATGTTTTTGCTACTTGCCTGTCGCTGTTGAACTCACTTCGAAATTTGTTACCTTCACTCAGTTACGCAAATCTACTGCTCAATCTATTTCGAATGCATTTGCAAAACATTTTCTATTTCATGTAGGGCATGTATTGAAAGTTATTTCCGACAATGGGCCACAATTTCGATCTGTGATATGAACACGTATTTTACGAGCTAGAAACATTTCTCCGATCTATATATCCAGGAATCACGCTTCTTCGAACCCTTCTGAACGATTGATGAAAGAAATTGGTAGAATATACTTCCATAAAAGACATATTGATTGGGGCACACACATACTCTCATTCCAGGATGTAATTAACTCCATACCAAATGAATCCAAGATGCTATCTCCGACTGTTATACATCTCGTCGACTACGCCACCATGAAATAATTGACATTGCGCTCAACAACATCAAACGTGCAGCAGAGCGCCGAAGAAGACAGCAAAAACAAGTTTGTACCCGCCGTGAATTTCACGTAGGACAGAAGATATTAGTATGCTCACACTATTTACCCAACAGAGGAAAGAGTAATGCAGTAAATTTGAGCTTCTATATGCAGGTCCATATAGAATTCACAGCATTCCTCACCCCAATGTAGTACATGTAGAAACTTCGAGAACCAGAAAAACTAAGGGCAATCACCATGTTTCCAATATTAATTCCTTCATGGCTGAACATACTTTATGTTTTATCACACTGTAATGCCATTTCCATACATTTATACGACCACTTCCTGATGATGGTCATATTTTTTCTCGGCAAGTGTCCGGCAAGGTAAGGTTAGCAGGTCGCTTTTCTTGTCGTTATACCTCAGACCGTGCACGTTTTTCCAGGTAAACTTATATATTATGTGGCCACTTACGCATTTATATCTATGTGACTACTTACTGATGATGATCATATTTTTTTTGGCATGTGCCCGGTAAGGTAAGGTTAGCAGGTCGCTCTTCTTGTCATTGTGTTTCAGACCGTGCACATTTCCCCTTTTATATATAAATATATTAATAATCTTTCTTATAAAGATAACTTTTGACAGTCATTCATCTGAATTTAAAGTTTTTATTAATTATGTAATTTGCAACAACTCATTTTGTACTATTGTTATATCAAAGTAACATGTAAATATTTTTCAATAATTTTTCAATAATAATCTTTTACAAAGATAACTTTTGACAGTCATTCATCTGAATTTAAATTTTTATTAATTATGTAACTTGCAACAACTAATTTGGTACTATTGTTATATGAAAGTCACATGTAAATATTTTTCTATAATAATCTTTCTTATAAAATTAGTTGTTTTTCATACGTAACATAATCTAGTGGCCAACATTGCACTGGGCTGTGCCAGAAAAACTTCTTATAGGAGCAGATACATACATGTTATCCAGCGACATAAATGAGGTAACAATCTTCTGTTTATTCAGAATGACTTTTCAGGGCCATGACGCAGCATTGCTGACATCTAGATTTACCAGTTTAGATTCACAGTCAATTAATTATAAAAAGGTTATATATGAGTCACATTTAATTGGGAGGTTAGTCACATTTTTATTGCGAGGTTACGGAAATGAAATTGTTTGGAGGTTACTAGGTGCATTGCAGGATGAATTCATAAGATTGCTTATATACTGATTGTGATGTGTCTACAAGTAAATTTAAAACTGGCCCTGTGGAATGGTATAAGGTTTAAGTATTTTACTCAGCTCAAAAATTTCAGAAGCATGTGACAAATGGCACAGATTTTTTTTATTCTGCCTAAACGAATTATGAATTCATAACACATTGCAGTGTACAACTGTAATGCATGCAATGTATCTTCTCATGTTTTTCCTTGTTTTACTTTCCATTTACAATTTTTTTTTGTCATCAGTCTACTGACTGGTTTGATGCGGCCTGCCACGAATTCCTTTCCTGTGCTAACCTCTTCATCTCAGAGTAGCACTTGCAACCTACACCCTCAATTATTTGCTTGACGTATTCCAATCTCTGTCTTCCTCTACAGTTTTTGCCCTCTACAGCTCCCTCTAGTACCATGGAAGTCATTCCCTCATGTCTTAGCAGATGTCCTATCATCCTGTCCCTTCTCCTTATCAGTGTTATCCACATATTCCATTCCTCTCCGATTCTGCGTAGAGCCTCCTCATTCCTTACCTTGTCAGTCCACCTAATTTTCAACATTCGTCTATAGCACCACAACTCAAATGCTTCGATTCTCTTCTGTTCCGGTTTTCCCACAGTCCATGTTTCACTACCGTACAATGCTCTCCAGACGTACATCCTCAGAAATTTCTTCCTCAAATTAAGGCCGGTATTTGATATTAGTAGACTTCTCTTGGCCAGAAATGCCTTTTTTGCCATAGCGAGTCTGCTTTTGATGTCCTCCTTGCTCCGTCCGTCATTGGTTATTTTACTGCCAAGGTAGCAGAATTCCTTAACTTCATTGACTTCGTGACCATCAATCCTGATGTTAAGTTTCTCGCTGTTCTCATTTCTACTACTTCTCATTACCTTCGTCTTTCTCCGATTTATTCTCAAACCATACTGTGTACTCATTAGACTGTTCATTCCATTCAGCAGATCATTTAATTCATCTTCACTTTCACTCAGGATAGCAATGTCATCAGCGAATCGTATCATTGATATCCTTTCACCTTGTATTTTAATTCCACTCGTGAACCTTTCTTTTATTTCCATCATTGCTTCCTCGATTGAAGAGTAGGGGCGAAAGGCTACAGCCTTGTCTTACACCCTTCTTAATACGAGCACTTTGTTCTTGATCGTCCACTCTTATTATTCCCTCTTGGTTGTTGTACATATTGTATATGACCCGTCTCTCCCTATAGCTTACCCCTACTTTTTCAGAATCTCGAACAGCCTGCACTATTTTATATTGTCGAACGCTTTTTCCAGATCGACAAATCCTATGAAAGTGTCTTGATTTTTCTTTAGCCTTGCTTCCATTATTAGCCGTAACGTCAGAATTGCCTCTCTCGTCCCTTTACTTTTCCTAAAGCCAAACTGATCGTCACCTAGCGCATTCTCAATTTTCTTTTCCATTCTTCTGTATATTATTGTTGTAAGCAGCTTCGATACATGAGCTGTTAAGCTGATTGTGCGAGAATTCTCGCACTTGTCAGCTCTTGCCGTCTTCGGAATTGTGTGGATGACGCTTTTCCGAAAGTCAGATGGTATATCGCCAGACTCATATATTCTACACACCAACGTGAATAGTCGTTTTGTTGCCACTTCCCCAATCATTTTAGAAATTCTGATGGACTGTTATCTATCCCTTCTGCCTTATTTGACCGTAAGTCCTCCAAAGCTCTTTTAAATTCCGATTCTAATACTGGATCCCCTATCACTTCTAAACCGACTTTTGTTTCTTTACTAATTACTTATCGGATAATATCGACTGTGTGTCAAGCATGTTCAAAGGTGAATAAAGCAAATGAAACTTAAAAAGCAAAGGCAGAAGAAATAGTTGTGACACATGCATGTCTTCCTGCTTTTGCGGCGTAAGCGTCAGTCAGTGACATACCATCAACACATTACACTGGAACTATTTTCTGGCAATTCTGTGGGACCCTCTAAACTGTTAGCCACAGTCAGATAATTGCATTAAGCAGCAGTCAAAAGAGATTTCTGACTCAACCGGGAGGGCAATGTCTATTTACCACTTGAAGTAAAAGAATTCAGGAACCTGACATTCGTTGTGTCAAACAAAATAAATTCTTATATAAACATAAATTTGCTACCACAAAAAGTATTGGAGTATCTGCAATAAGTACTCGCACTAGTGACATTTCTGGCTAATGGTAAGTGTTTGTTAATACACTGATAAACCTTCTAGCCAGTTCCAGAGCATAATAATTATGGTACAGTATATTTACATATATTTGACACGCACTGTTGACGCAGAATTCTAAAATCACAGTACGTATATGTTTCCTTCTTTTCCTTCTCATTTCATTCCTTACATGAGTGGTGGACAAGTCTGAAGTCAGCAGTGTTGCAAAAGCCTAAGAAAAAATCCCACTAAAAGGCGTTGGAAAATAAGGTATATGGTATAGCTTGATTATAGAGTTGTTTTATAGTATTTACAGGTGTTAAAAGGCATGTAGTTGAATGTTATTTGTAATGTTATCTATCTACCAAATATTTATAATACCACACAAGTAAACAAAACTGTTGATTGCCGTATTTAAATGAAGATGTCTGATGTATCATCAGGTTCAAGTAAGATTTCTATGATTGATGGGAATTAATGTGTACCAGCAGTCATGATTAAAATGTCTGTAGCTCTCGAAGATGAAGCTGAAGTTGGTGTAGAATATCACTGCATGCATCCCTAGTTACTACTTTGCTTAATACTTCCGATGGAGTAGTTTATACAACACTTTTTCATACGTTTAAGTCCTGTTTGTATTGTAATTATTGAGTTTAAAACTTCTAATGATGTTCTACTGCACAGTTCGCTTTTCAAAGTTTTCATGGTACTGAAAATTTTTTCCACCCCTGCAAAACTAGTAAAGAAGTTGCTACATTCACTAAACATTCAAACAGGACAACACCTGAAGCATCTTCATAGTTCACCACATTATGCCAGAAATGAAGGGTCTCAGAAGTTTCTTTCCGTTTAACAGATGTTAAATTTTGCCACTGAAATTCTGGTTTGTGATCGTTTCGTTGATTCTCTGAGTAACTGCAAAGAATTTAACAACACTGACATACTTCTCAACGCTTTAACATTATCAAGATGTCTTGCTCGAAATTCACTATTTAACTAAAGAGGAAAAGTAATGTACTTTTCCTAAATTCAATTTCTTCCTCTATAGATAGTCCTAAATTGTGTAATTTTTCCTGAGTTTCAGATCCTACATACTTACTGTAATGTATGTAGCTTTCAGGATTCTCTGTCAGGAAATTGTTCTTGTACGTTAGGAGAACGAATTTATTTGTAATGGCTTCCACTTAAACTGTCAAGTCTTCCAACAGTTTAGAAGTATCTGCCTCCCGGGTTTCAAACGACATATTTACCTTTTGCACTTTCACCAAACTGCATGAAGAAAAATGAGATATGCAAAAATTTTTGCTCTAGATACGTGGAATGTAGGAGTGAGGCAGGGTAATCTCTTTTTTTCGACTTCACGATACCAAACAGAGTAGAGAGATCAAACCATTGTTCTACAATTCGAGCAACTGCACTTTAAACCGAGTCATCTAGCTCAATCGATTTTCTAGGCTCGTGTCCATCACTTATTGTGACAAACGTGGCTTTGTACGTAAACTGTCGTACAGCAAAATGAGCGGACCAGTGATAAATCTCTCATACGAGAAAAATCTAAATTCATCGCCAAACACATTGAATCTGATGAAATCGCTAAATGAGTGTATGAATGTCATACACGTCGAATCATGGTGAGACTGGACATTCGTTTCGCAATCTGCACAAACTACATTGTTAATCCCTGTCATGACACTGGCGATGAATAATTTTATAGCTCAGAAAGTGACAACAAAGTAGATGTCAAATCCGTTTTACTGTTACTAAACTACACAATCGCAATTCCCAGCATTTTGCGAACACTGATGTCATTACATTAATCAATAAGAATACTAAAGGATCCATACTCTTATATCCAGTAAAAGAAGTTTTTAAAATGGGAAGCCAAGACAAACTATTACTGGTTGCAGTTTGTTCTATGGATTGGACCAGTGGCGTCCGCTGAGGCATTCCATTGGTGGTGCCAAAAAAAATTAGTTTGGTACCATCAAATTGGAATTTTGACGATAATTTATATATTTCATAAGATATATCAAACAAAAGATATAGAGAAACAGAAATATTTATTACAACAGCGTCCTTCTTATGCACAATAAGAGATTGATATATTCCTGGAGAACATGATAGCAAATGATTGTATAAGAGAGAGAGAGAAGTTACTTTAGCTACCTTTTTCGCATGCCTTTAATTTCAAGGTATTTGTCTGAAAAATCTGTGATATATTTGTCAAACTGATTTACACAAAATAAGTTGGATGCAATGAGGTGTCCAGTGAACTGAAAATGTAATTTTATTTCAGAAAGGACGGCACTGCACACTTCCAAAGCATCTCTTTTTTATGCCCATCAAGAATCCCTGGCTTCTTCACAGGCAAAGTTTGGTCATCTCGTTAATCTCGTTAAGGACGGACTCAATGTCATCTCTGACGTTTGCACTACCCCTTCAAAGTTCTCGTTGTCTTGCGTTGCTGTGGTCGGTTTCATTATCTTCTTCTGAAGCTGATTAAAAAGTAGTTCTGCGTGAGGCATTATCTTAGAGAAAAATGATAGCCAGAAAATGAATTCGTTTTCTTGCAGTCTTTGTTTGTATGAACCATCTTTTTCAATAGTAGAAGATAATGTTATGCTTCCACTTGTTTCAGTGACTTCCATAACAGTAATAAGATTTTTCCCTGTTTTCAAAAACATCATTCACTACTCGCGGATGGTAACTCCAACACGTCAAACACACTATTTTGAATAATGCTATGCGACACTTTTGATCTTTGTGGCGAGTTAGAAAAGGAAGAAGAGTTACCTGAAAGCTGTGCAATAAAGATGGGGACTTTGCGATTATCAGAAGCTGCCATAGACATAAAGTTGAACTGATGCGCATAATAGTGGATGTAGTTTTCATTTGGATATTTACCTTTGACTAATTTCTGAACCCCGTTCGACTTGCCACTCATTAAGTTTGCACCATCGTAACTCTGAGCTATTAGTTTTGCTTCTTTCAGAATACTCAGCTATAGAATGAGCATTCTGACTTTCTGGAATAACGAAGTTCTAAAATCTTTCAACACGTTTTCCCTCAACAACATAACGTAAAACAGTAACCAATTGATATTCGCAAGTCACATCTGTGCTTTCATCCGCGATTATTGCAACATAATCAGCACGTTTTATTTATTTACGAATTTCATCAATGTACATTGTCAACGTGTATTGCAGTAGTTCGTTCTAAACAGTCTTAGAAATGCCTTTGAACACTGATGCTTGAATGAGATGAACTGGAAGATCTTTACCTAGTTCCGCGCTGAACTGAATTACCTCGCGAAAAATCCCCTTATTTTGAGAGGTATCAGACTCATCGTGGCCCCTGAGAGCCAGTTCAAAACACCAAAGAACTGAATACAGTTTACAATCAAATACAATATACAGGGTGATTATAATTGAAGTTAAATTTTCTAAACACTGTAGAAATAACACAAATGGTCAGAATGATGTCAAATTGCAACGGAATGTCATCGGAGAACGGGGAAAGCGTATGGCAGAAGAAAAAATAGTGTGAAAATTGATCAATAGGTGGCCCTAAATGTGTCGGAATACGTAAATGAAAACACCTGTCATGCGCACGACCCACTGAAGATGGTAGAAACACGCCAGGTACACGGCTTTTCATCCTTTCGCGTCTGCGACGTTCGCCATGACTGTCTCAATGCAGGATCGCGCTCTGCTTGTAAAGCTGTATTACAAGAATGAGACTGTGTTCAAGTCGCGCTGCAGAAGTTCCGGACACTGAAGGGTTTGAAAAAAGGTGTTGGTCTGATGACTGCCGTGAGTCTGGAGAAAATGATTCGGAAATTCGAAACGATGGGTTCTTTTGGTGTGCAACCTGATTGAGGGAGGAAACGAATTGATTCGACGTCAGTGGAAGCAGTGGCCACAGCAACGTAGGTGGAGACGAGTAGTGGTGTGCAAACGTGTATTGCACGGAGAATTTCCCAAACATCGGACTTACCCATGATCACGTTGTGTAAAATGGTACGAAACATCCTTCTTTGCTATCTATTCAAAATTACCTATGTGCACGAGATGCTTCCTGTTGACCTGCAAGCAAGACAGACCTTTGCTTTTGAATTTCTTGCTCGCATGGAAGTGGACAATGACTGGCTGTGAAAGATTTTGTGGACAGATGAAGCCAATTTCCATGTGACACGATATGTCAGTACACAGAATTGTCGAATATGGACAACGGAAAATCCACACGCAAATCAACCAGTACCACTTCATCCCGAAAATATCACTGTGTGGTGCCGGTTTACGGCATCACTTATCACAGAGCCATATTTTTTTCGAAGAGACAGGTGCTTCCAGTCCTGTTACCTGTACCATCACTGGTAAGCGCTATGAGTGTCTTTTGCGCAACCATGTCATTCTACCTCTCCAACAGCGTGGATGTATGGGTGGGATCAATTTTATGCAAGATAGCGCTGCTCCACACATTACAAATCCAGATAAGCAGCTGCTGAAACGCCACTTCAGAAATGCTAGAATTGTCAGCCGCCATTTCCCTACAGCATGGCTGTCCCTATCACCTGATCTTAATCCGTGTGTCTTATGGCTGTGGTGCTGTCTGAAAGACGTGTTCGGGGTTCGATTGCAACCTTAACTGCATTGGAGGCACGCATTGCGCAACACATTCTGAACTCGACTCCAGAAGCACTTCTATCAGTTTGGAACATGTTTCTCGATTTCAACTTGTTGCAGAAAACGGTGGACGGCATATTCAACATGTTTTTCGCCAGTCACACGAAAATTAATAATCCGATTTGATTTTGATCGACGCTTTTTATGCAGTTTTTGGCCTCAGGACAAGCAAAAACCGATTTTTCCCATCCGATGTGCTGTGGTGGATGGGCTTACGTAACTAACGGTATCACACCTGTACACCCATGCACGCTGAATAGTACAGTTTGTTTAACATCAAATGTACACCTTAGGCATTGTTGTATGATTCATTTGTCATTTGCAGTCGACCACTATTAAATTACGATGCTTACAGTACCATCAATACGTTTTGTAACTATTTATTTATATTCTGCCATACGTTTCCCCCCTTCTCCAATAATATTCCGTTGCAATTTGACGTCATTCTGACCAGTGGTGTTATTTCTACAGCGGTTTGAAAGTTTAATTATAATCACCCTGTATATACCGGGTGATCAAAAAGTCAGTATAAATTTGAAAACTGAATAAATCACGGAATATTGTAGATAGAGAAGTACAAATTGACACACATGCTTGAAATCACATGCGGTTTTATTAGACCAAAAAAAAAAAAAAATACGAAAGTTCAAAAAATGTCCTACAGAAGGCGCTTCATCTGATCAGAATAGCAATAATTAGCATAACAAAGTAAGACAAAGCAAAGATGATGTTCTTTACACGCATTGCTCAATATGTCCACCATCATTCCTCAACAATAGCTGTGGTCGAGGAATAATGTTGTGAATAGTACTGTAAAGCATGTCCGGAGTTATGGTGATGCATTGGCGTCGGATGTTGTCTTTCAGCATCCCTAGAGATCTCGGTCGATCACGATACACTTGTGACTTCAGGTAATCCCAAAGCCAACAATCGCACGGACTAAGGTCTGAGGACCTGGGAGGCCAAGCATGACAAATGTGGCGGCCGACCACACGATCATCAAAAAAATGGCTCTGAGCACTATGGGACTTAACATCTGAGGTCATTAGTCCCCTAGAACTTAGAACTACTTAAACCTAACTAACCTACAGACATCACACACATCCATGCCCGAGGCAGGATTCGAACCTGCTACCGTAGCAGTCGCGCGGTTACGGACTGAAACACCTAGAACCGTTTGGCCACCGCGGCCGGCACACGATCATCACCAAACGACGTGCGCAAGAAATCTTCCACGCGTCTAGCAATATGGGGTGGTTCTAATAAAACCCCATGTCATTCCAAGCATGTGTGTCAATGTTTACCTCTCAATCTACATTATTCCGTGGTTTATTAAGTTTTCAAATTTATACTGACTTTTTGATCACTCGGTATATCCTTTTCTACACGTTTGATGTGGCTGTCAATTGTTTGTCTACATTGCGAATCTAATTTCTGTTGAATATTGATTTTGCCTAGAAATGAAAGACTAAGCACATTATTCATGTGTCTTTTGACATTTCATGTCCTTTCATTTTAGACTGTATATGCCCAGTATCAGTTATTCTGGTCTTACACCAACGAACATCTCCCCCAAGTAACACACAAGGAAAAAAAAAACAGTGTTGCTTTCTTCACAACCACAAGTTCATATCTTCTTTTGGTAAATTTCTGGGTTAAACTTACGGCATCGATTTTTTGTTTGCTGTTACAGATTAAGATTTGGGAGTGGCCTACCAAGTGTTTTTTGTCTGATAGTCCTGTTGCTAAATGGCGCTTTTAATAACCTGTTTACTTTGTTAATGTTTGCTATTTTCAACTGAATATTCCCTTACAAATGACACTGTGCAGACAGCTATGTATGGTAAACTACCTGAGCTCGCAATAACTACAACGTGTTGCACAGAACTGTATTACACGAACGTAATGAGTATAAACAGAAATACTACACCTTTGTTTGGAAAACAGATGCTCAATATGTGGTGAATACATTAGTTTTTTTTGTTCTGTAGCAATAGCCCTGATGTTGTAAGGTATACCAATATTGAAATAATGACTCTTAGTTTCAAAACCTATGAGCATAACTATATTCAAATTACATGTAGCTATTTGTAACGATATTTAAGTGTATTATTTCTGTATTCGATTTAAGTAAGCATTAATTATCGTTTAGGAGTGCATTAGCATTAACTTGCAGAAAGATAATAAAACTGAATTACTTTTGAATGTATTACGGGAACAGCAGTGATCAATGTCTTATAAATATTTACTATCAAAAACAGTCTTGATCACGATTTATTTATCAAGGTGACCGGTTTCGACCACTACTGTGGTCATCTTCAGACCATTGAGTAGGAACCTCTTTCTGTTGGAGAATCTCTATAGTAGTGATTCTCCAACAGAAAGAGGTTCCTACTCAATGGTCTGAAAATGACCACAGTAGTGATTGGATCCGGTCATCTTGATAAATAAATCGTGATCAAGACTGTTTTTAATAGTAAATAATAAAACTGGATTACAAGAACTCTGCACCCCAATGTATTCTAACATGATCGCTAAATGGCAGATGGTACTTCTTTCGGTCCTGCACTTTACTGCCCTTTGGCAGAAGGAATGTAAAGCTCTGAGTCAGACCAGCTGTGTCTCCACATTCGCCATAAGAAGCGCGCAGAAACCAACAGCCGAGCCTTTCACACAGCGCTTATGAGGACAGACGGTGCAATCTGCAGTTGGCTCCAAGCTTGAGAAAACTACCGCGAGAGCGTGTGCAGCGAAACGCACCTCTTCAAATCAGAAAATACATGCTCCAAAACAATGTTTTATGCGCAGTTCGCATAGATTTCTCTTCCTTTCTTTTATGTACAAGTGGTGCCACAGCACAGCAGCACTACCTCACAAGGTGCCCCTGGATTGGACTGTCATTAAATGTACAAAATTTCATTCGGATGACCAACAGTAGGCCTATGTATTGACGAATGGAGAGCTATGGAAGGGTATCAGGAACTTTAGCTTGTCCTGCTTTAGTTTCTTAGCGCCTTAGTTTCTAGTTGATGCAACAAATTCGTCCGGCTTCTTTGACGACGAACTTATTCTGGATGATGAGACATGCCTTTTTGTTTTGGAGTGCCACTCAAGGTCACTGTGTATGGCATGAAAAACAGATTTAGAAAATTTCCTCTTTGCTTTACTGCTTTCATCACGAACACCTGTCAGCCAGTCTTTAAATAAAGGATCATTTAACCACTCTTTGTGAGATCTCTGCTGGTATTGTGGAGACATTTTAAATTAATAAGAGAGTAATTTCTGATGGGGGATATAAACCGCAACTAAAACTAAATAATTAGCATGGCTTGATATGCAAATGTATCGTGAATCGCTAACTGCTGCCAAATGAGAAACTCGATGCTAGAGAGGAATGAATACTACTAAACCTGTAGTGAGGCACAGAGGGCAATACCATGACCACGCAACAGCACTTTGTGGATTGTGGAAATTAGCTGAGGTGACTTTTCCAATGTGTTTTAATGCTAGAAAGCCAGATGACAAAGAATGTATAGAGATAATGCACTTTTACCGGTATATTTTATTCTTCTCTTTATTGAATAGGGCTGAGTGAGATAAGAATAGAAATTTATGAGGACTAAAGTTACACTAAAATTATCCCACCATGGGAAACCAATAATACAGGCAATCCCAATAGGAAGGATTAATTATATTTTCCCGCAAACACTCCAGTTAAATAACCCACAACAAGTGTGAAAAACCTAAATTGGCAACACTGCAGTCTAGAGCTCTCGAATATATCCAGAGCAGTGGTTGTCAAAGTGCGACCCATGGGTCGCATGCATCTCGAATCAACTGTTAGTATGGCCTATGGTTCTCAGCCATATATTGTGATAACAGACATCTGGCAACCAACAGTCGAATCCTGAACGTCAATTAATGGTAGGAAATTCTTAAGAGTAAAGTTTTCCTGCTCAGCAGCAAACAAAAATACTTACAGATACCATAATATTTTAAGATGTGCACTATTTTAATTCACGTTGGTGAGTTTGGCCATGAGTTAAGTAAAAGTGACCTTTCACCTCAGAGGCAGAAGGCTAAGAGCAGTGTTGCCAACTCTAAACCACAATTTACCCTACATCACATCTTGAATTCCCTTAAATAGAGCAAAAATCCCCTAAGCAGTTTATCAAACAAAACGACATTATTATTCAATTTGTCTTTCTGGGCAGTTGGAAGAGGGGGTGATGTTCAGAGCCATTTAAGTAATTTGTATCACTTTAGGTGGCGCAATTGTGAACTGCAATTCTCTAAGAATTTGCCACGATCTACCTCTGTGTTTAAATCACTACAAAGAACTTACAATTACATGAGTTTCTCACAAGTATTTCTACCTTATTTTTAAGGATTTTCCACCATGATTGTGTTACATTTTAGATAAATTTTATGTAGGATTTTTAAGTTTCCACTATCAAATCAAGTTGATTTCATCTGTGAGAAGTGAGGAAGTTAATTCTTTTGAGTAGGACATACACGTGCTGCAATGAGATGAAATAACAGTTGCGATAATACCCACAATACATAACATATATGCAAATTCTAACTCACTAGCACTCTCTCTAAAGAGTGGCAAGAAACGATACTACGATAGCAATGGCACCAGTAATGCATGAACTGAAGCAAAGAATTATAATATATTAGACTATGGTGGATATCTCAAGAGAATTACTTGGTTGCATTCGTTATGAGAGACCTGAGATGCTTCGAATATCATTTCTCACTGTCCAAAGAGTATGCCCCAAATT
Source organism: Schistocerca americana (assembly GCF_021461395.2). Lineage (NCBI taxonomy): Eukaryota > Metazoa > Arthropoda > Insecta > Orthoptera > Acrididae > Schistocerca > Schistocerca americana. Next base: position 43,253,353 of record NC_060127.1, read on the forward strand.
TCAATTATGGATTATTCATGTATCATCAATTTTAATAATATTTAAAACCATAAGTACTAACACAGCATTTTCTTTTTCCATAGGTCACAAAGGAAGTTGATAGTCTCTAGAAGTCCCCAAGATCTTCCAGAGTATCTACTTCTTCTTTGCTTAAGTCAGTTTGTCTGAAGTCATACAGGGATGTGTTGGACTTCATCATTTTGGACAATGATTCAAAACAAGTACAGCACATTTTTCCCTTTTTAAATAATATGTTATTTAGAGTCCACCTGTTTAGCTGTGTTGTTGCGTGCTTGTCTCCCATGCAGCAGGCCTGGTTTCGATTCCTGGCCAGATTGGAAATTTTCTCTGCTCATGGACTGGGTGCTGTGTTGCCCTCATCAGCATTTCATCCTCATAACTGGCATGCGAATGGCTCAATGTGGTGTCCACTGTGGTAAGACTTGCACTCGCCATCCGAACTTCCCCAGATGGGGCCTCCCATCTGGCAATGCCATACAATCACTTCATTGTTTTTGTTGTTGTTTACAAAAGCATTTACTAACTCTATAGAGAGCCTGTTCTTCAGTTAATTTTTTTATACCAGAAAATATTGAAGATGCACATTTAACAGTAGCATATGATACAGGCAAGGTTAGTAACACAGCTGTAAAACTGCCAATACTCGAAAATTGCGCATCACCAGCTGCATCTCTACCATGCAAAACCTCTGTCCAGAAATGTACTATATCTGAAACGAATTCCCAAAGTTTATTTCGCATAGTGTTCCATTCTGAGATGATATAATCTACTTGACCAATTATTTCTGTATTTCTAAAGCTGGAGAAAGTGGAAGAATGTATGCACTGTAAGTGTGAGGTATAGTCATCTTTTGCAAAACTGCTGTATTTTCTATTAATCGCTTTTGAAAGTCCCTGCAAAGAAGTTGAAGGTCCCAACATTGGCAGCAGTTCTTCTAGGTGATTTACACTATTAATAGAGCACCATAAACAGAAACTTTTTATTCTGCCCTTATAACATGGCTGTTGATTTCTAAATAATTTGTTACACGATTTTGGTATTTTTCCATTCTACCTTTTCCTTCATGCTTTTTACTGTTGGTATGTCCAAGTAGATCATTAAATAAACTCCAAGCGTGGAATGGCAATTTTTTTGCAAAAGGCTCTCGATTTTGACCAGACAGGTCACGGGCCAACCAAACTGAAAAGTAAGCTACCAGTTAATAATTAATAGTAATCCCTTTGAAATATGCATTAAAAACATGGTGAACAGTGAGTAGTATTTATTTTCACCAACAAAGCCTTCCATCAAAACTCTGCATATTGAGCTACATATTCGTGTATCATTACAAAAGTTCATTATGGAAAAATACTAATTTTTAATATCCTACACTTTAGTGTTTACTGCAAAAAAATCAGGAAAATGACATATTAAGATGTAAACCATAGCATATAGGTGACAGGACAAGTTTTATAAACGTCATCAACGCTCATTTATGCACTTAAAATCAAATGAGCTGGAAACAAAGTACCTTTCATCGAAAGATTCTAAGTCTTTGTGTATCTCTGCAAATGCCATCATCTGTGGATTCCATAGTCACTTAATATATACGCACTTACACCTGAAACGTTTTCAGACTTCAGATTGCAAGCTTCACAGTACCATTCCTGCAGAAAAATAACTGTCTAGAGTGGACCATTTATAATGATTACCAGGTAGTGTTCCACCAAATGTCAAAATATCATTCCTGAGTTTGTAAGAAAGGAGCAAACAGGTGCATGACCGGTGTCATCCACTACACAACCATCAATCCATAGCCAAAAGGCTTAAATATAGACAACGTTTCATATACTCGGTACAATCAACTGAAACTTCGATTGTATCACTACAGGAAGACCAATATCCAGAAGCCCTTATCACAGAGAAAGCTCTATCCCAGGACTCCCACCTAGTTTGGGACACTGCGAAACATAACAAACTTTGTATGGGCAAAGTGCAAACAAAACAACTTATGAAAAGGTGGAGCTACACACACACTGACAAGTGTGAGTGTGGTGAAACACAGACAGCGGAAAACCTAAAACGTCCATTAGTGGGTGCATCCGGAGAGAATGCTCAAGATGATCTCCCAAATTATACTGAGACAGCTACAGCTCACACTGAATTCTGGATGAGCGAAATGTATCCCATATTTCTGATTATGTATTTCTGTATTCGACTAGTATGTTTTATGTAAACATACCTATTTTTCATTTTAAATTATGTACTTGGTTTTTATCATTTGCTATATATTTTATGGTGTAGTTATTACACGAATAAATAACTATAATGTTCCTTTATATTGATAGACTGCAACTAACTTACCTGATCTGTGCTCTCTCTCTCTCTCTCTCTCTCTCTCTCTCTCTCTCTCCCTCTGGATTCCCCAACTAATAATACTCAAGGTAATCCAAATTCAAGAACAGTTTAAGTTATCGAAAGCAGTCGTAAAACAGGGCTCCCAATGAAAAATCAAGAATGGAATATGTCAGTGTTAGCTAAGGCTAAACAATTTTTAATTGACAAAAAGCCCACTTCCCCCAACATTACCAACTGAAGCACTTATCCCCTAAATTCCCTCTAAGATACCTGATTCCTCCTGAATTTAGGGGGGAAAACCCCCAAGTTGGCAACACAGGATTAGAGTGATGCAGCCACTATAACGTTAGAGGATGGAATAGGGGCATGCTTGTCTTTTGCAGGGATGCCAATTGTAGGGTAAATACCCGATTTTTTGGATAAAACCTTGATCAGTGGGTATTTTTGGGGTAATATTAAATGGTGGGTACTTTCCAGGTAGTTCAATAATTTTGTCATCAAACATTTTTGTTTAAATTAAAGTCGTTCTTTAACTTTCTGAAATGTGTGTACACACATGGTATGAGAATATCAAAACTGTGACACATCTGTAAACAATCTGCATGCTCCTCCTGAATTATTTGTCTCTCCTAATATACCTGGGTCTCCTAATTTATAAAGTGATCTTACTGAAAAGGACAAAATGCTACCTCTATTTCAACATCATGTTCTTCGAATGAAAAATCAAAGAAACCCAAAATAAATAGATTTCGTGGTTCCTGGTTAAGCTTGCCTAAGTGCACCAGTTGATTAAAAATGGAGGGACAGACATCATTTGGGGTATTGCAACATAAGTGATAGTGTATTAACAGTGCTTAAATCTGAAATTTTGAAACCCAGAAAGTCTTCCAAACACATTGATCAAACGAAAACTGTTGCATCTACTTGTAATATATCTTCAATGCTAAATAACTATCCTAATGATGTAAGAAGAGCAGCTCCTCTCTGCCAGTAATGTACCATTCAGCACCTTGGATCCATTGATCCCTCATTGTAACAATGTCTTTTCTGATTCAACAGTTGCTCAGAAGATTGCTTTAAAGTGTACGATATTTCATGTGTTATTAAGAATGTGTTAGGGAAGTCATTTTCAGAGTCCTTGTATGATAAACTGAGACATCCAGGTAGGTTTTTTTCACTGACCATGGGTCAAACTACAGATCTATCTGTTACTAAAAAATGTGCAGTAACAGCTATGTATTTTGATACAGATTCAGGCCAGATTAAAATTAGTTGCTTTGATATGTTTGCAGTTTCATCAGGTACTGTCGACATGTTATACAAGGCAACGATAGACTGTGTAAAATGAGATGATATTAATCATAATAATCTCGCTGATTGTAGATCAGACAGAGCAAATGTTATCGTTGGAGAGCATCATTCAGTTTTCTTCAAGCCTAAAAAGAGACTTCCCACATCTAGCGTGTATTAATTGCTCATGTCATATGATTCACTTTTGTGCTCTAAAAGCTTCTTTAAAACTTCCAAGAAGCGTCGAGAATTTTCTGAGAAACTTAGGTTCTCATTTCAGCTGATGTTTTGGCAGGAGGGAGACATTTAAAAAATTTCAAGTGTCTTTTCGTACTGAAATGCACAGTATTCTATGCCCTTGTGTAGTTCTATGGTTGTCTGTCAAACCATGAGTGGATAGGGTACTGGAGCAGTATAACACACTTAATGCCTACCTGAGAAACGTCATGAAAGATCCATCTTCTGCTACAGAAGATATGCTTTCAACACTGGATAATGCATCTACTTTGGCTTTTTGAAATTCGTGTCGTATGTGTTTACAGATTTTAATAACTTTTTTAAAGTGAAGTCCTTTTCCATCACAAACAGAAGTCTCAGGTTGAAATAATGTTAAAAGATCTGTGTTCTAATTTTATTAATTTTAATGTAATTAAGACAACTCCAGTTTTGCTGTCAGACCATGTGTATCCAATGCACTTTGTTGGATTAGACATATATTTGGGAATCGCTGCACAGGAAACATTTGATGGACTCAAAGCCAACACTGAAGTACAGCAACAGGACATATACTGCTTTTAAAAAAGTTGCTTACATTTGTATGTAGTGCTCGCATCACAGATCAAAGACAATTCCATTTCTCAAATCCCATTTCTGAAATAATTTCGATTGTGGAACCTAACATAGCCCAATACCGCACTGATAAATCCTTGATCCCTGTCATAAACAGGTTTCCTGTTTTTAAAAACTAGTCAGCTGTCAGCAGCTGCATTTTGAATGAAAAAGTCATGCTATGTTGGAGCATGAGAAACTTGGGTTAGATATATCTAAACTTGCCTCTGTATATTGCCAGAAAGTTTTTGATACGAAATCTGCAGCCAGAACTCCAAATTTCCAAAATGTGCGAAAAGTAATCTTTCTTCTCCTCTGTCTTCTCTTTTCCAATGCCTGCATGGAACGATTGTTTAGTACTCTTAAAAATTTGAAAACAGGTCATAGGAACAGACTAAAAACTGAAACAATAGTACATTGATGGCTGCAAAAGAGGGAACAGAAGCAGAGGATGTGTTTCTTTCGAACCGATGGGAGAAATGACCAGAAGCAGAGTATGGCATCGCTCAGTGCCAGGAAACTCGGGTCAACTGAAGAATGGGATATTAATGTCTTTATTTTCGAGCCATAGATATTAATTCAGTGGCGAGGCGTCATCATTGTAAATTGAAATAAATGAATGTATTTCTAAAAGGCAGCTCTAGACATTGTGTACGATTTTAGTCACTTGTGTTAATGTAAATCATTTGTTCATTCAAATTCATTCGGTACTTATTTTCATTCTTAGTGAGTCATATTTTCGAAGAATTATTTTTCGTTCTGGAAAATTTTTCCTTTTTGATTTTCGTTTGTAGGTATGGATTTGTCTAGTCCTATGAATATGGAAGACTTGAAGCAGGTTTCATCAACAGTACGGAATACAAATTTTATAGTTGTTGCTTCTTTTCGCCTTTACTAGTACTAGTATTACTACGATTTTTTTCACTCGATACTATCACCATCGAAGGCGAAAAGACCGACATATGAAAAATTTATAGCCCTATACAGGTCAACTGAAATACTGGATACTAATACTAGCAAAGATGAAAAAAGCGACGATTGTGCGTAGCATTGGCATCCTGTACCTTGGTTGAAATACAAAGGTAGTATCCTGTTCTTCAGTTGACCTAAGCAGATCAACTGAAGCACGGGATACAAATGTTGCTATGTATAGTCTTCATTAACACTAGTAATCTATTCTTTAGCTGACCTACATGGGTCAACCGAAATATTTTACTGTTGTAGGTTTCTTTGCTGTCGTTAGTACTACTACGACAACTTTCAGTCGATACCATTAGTACAGAAGACGAAAAAAAAATATATCCCACCTTCACTAGCATTAGTATCCTATTCTTCTGTTGCTAAAGCTAAAGTATGGGATACAAATTTTACGTATGCCGTTCTTATCGTCTTTGTTGGTACTAGTAGTATCAATTGAAGAATATGATACTGGTAGTAGCAGAAATGAGAGAAGGAACACCTGTGATATTTGTATCCCGTACTTCAGTTGATCTATATAGGTCAACTGAAGATAGCGAAGGCGAAAGAGTGACATACGCTTAATTTGTATCCCTTACCCAGTTAACTTATACAGATCAACTGAAGTTCGGGAAACAACTCATAGATGTCAATTGCAGTATTCCATGCTTACTTCTGTCCATTTCTTTCTTTCTTTTTTGCACTAGTATCCAATTTTTCAGTTGGGCTACATAGGTCAACTGAAGAATAGGGTACTAGGACTCAAAGGAGCGATATACTTAGTAGTAGTAGTAGTAGTAGTAGTAGTAATAGTAGTAATATTTACTTACCGTTATGTTCAAAGTATGAATTTATGTGATATATGTCTACTCCTTTGTTTCTCAAAATTCGTCTTTTCTATTAAATCTGTAAAATACATCGGCTTTGGTAACTTCTGACGTCATTGGTCAAAGCTGATGGGTTGTATCCCATTCATCAGTAATCCCGGAAACACGGACTAGCTAAGTAAAATGTCTAATTTTTGATGTAATTTATGATCTTTTTTTGTATGTAAGCATTTCTCAACTGTTTTTGAAACGGAGCATATTTTGGTGTAAAATTGGGTAATTTGACTATCTTGGGTGAGTAATTTAATTGATAAGCTTTGGCAACACTGGCCGTTTGTTTTCCAGGACTGACAACTGATGAACGTATGTGACTCCTGCCAATCTGCTGCAATCTAATATCTAAAGCATAACTTAATATTTGTCAAATATTAATGCATCTTATTCGGTAGTTAATCTTTGAAGCACAAAAGCTGCTAGAACTTTTAATTTTGTGTCGCTGGTTTAATTTTATGTATCAATTGTCTTTCATGATGTACGAGTGTTTCGTCTTCTGCCTTCACTTTTTCAGGTATAGACACTAGTTGTGACAGCTGACATTGAGTATACATTATATGCGTTGTATATATATGCTGGAGTGGCTTACAACGTTCAGAAACGTAGCGATTCATGTAATACTATGTGGATGGATCTTCTGAATATTTAGAATCAAGGTAAATGAACGTATACATATTTCTTATTTGTATCTAGTGACGTGAATACACCCATTATTCAAAAAGTCTCTCTATTTAAGTTACTATTTGTATTGTTAGTACTGTAGTGCTCCGCGAGTTTGTGTTCCAAGGTTCTAAGCAATTGCGAGAGAAAAAAATCAGAAGGTAATGCAATGTTTTTTACCACACAGGCTGCACTGATTGTTTCAATGCTAAAAGTGTCCGCAACTCGATATGGTTGTGATTTATATTTCACGTATCATTATTTTCATTAACAAGTACCCGGCTGCCTGTTAATTATTCATAGTTAATTGATGTATTTTGTAAATATAAACATGAGAAATTATATTTTGTGGACGCTACATGTGATATAAATGTTGTCACAGAATGCGGATTCATGATTGCACTTTCTAAAGGCGGTCACTTCCAAATGTAATACTTATTTGAAGCAAGGAATATAAAATTAAATTGTGGCTGCTATAATACAACCATAGAGTATAAATATCTCTGGAGTAAGCATTGCGTCCTGCGCATGTTGTCAACATTAAACTGGAATTGTCACGTGATCTAGGGACGACATCGATTGTTTAGCGCCAATTCGCGTCACGTCTCTTCACATAACACCAAAACATACCTTTCGAATGGAGGCATTCAAACAGGTCGTCAACGCAACGTCACGTCATTTCACGGTACGTCAAGGTTTCTCGGGAAGAAAATTTTAACGGTACCAGTCTGTTAACATCTTAAGTTAACCTATTTTCACCGCGCTTATTCTCCTTATAATAGCGGATTTTGTACCATTGTATCTTCATAATCTATATTTTATAATAGCGCTTTGTTTTAGTGACAAATTGGAGATGTTCCATGACGACTGGGATATGTTTTCCACTTTCTTACTCAACCGAGGTCGTATATCTGAAGGCGAAAAGTTATTTAGGTTTTACGATAACACAACGGCGCTGACGCCCACGATGTATATGTATAATAACATAAGTAGACGAAGCAAATTTCACTATATGACATTTTAAGCAAAAAAGTCAGCTTTAATGGAGTGAAATAAAGTTGTATATGACGTTATTAATTACGTAAGAAAAAACATAATGGATAAGTTTAACAGGCTTCATTAATTCGTTTGAAGCTTTCTTTGATGTGTATGAATGTACATATTTTCCCTAGCAAATAATTGTCGATGTTTTGAAACGTTGTCTCACTTCTCAGTAATTTACCAAACATAATTGATCAAGAACATAGGTTATAAAGTTTGCTTCGGCCATTGACAAATTTTGTCGTTTTTAGCTCCTATACTCTAACATGTTATGCATAGTAGGGATGGTGACTCAAAACCCCAATTTTGCCGTTCAGTACTGTGTTAAGCGACTTGACGAGATGTGACATGAAAGACATTGTAAATACATTCTGACGTGAAGCTTCTGTGACGTCACGCTCGTTCATTTTGCTCTTCAAAGCTAAGAGCCCAATTTATTTCAAATATCAGACGTAAACTGCTATGGTGCCTGGAAACGTCTATACTAAATCCACAGCACTTACGAAGGGAATCTGTCTTTACTAGCGATATGACAACATTCAAAATTTATAGGACAAATGTCGGACAAATCTACGGCGTCCCGAGATCACGTGACCATTGTGGCAACGTATGTTGACAACACAAAATTAATTCTGCGCTTCTGAATGCTCACTCCAGAGATATTTCTACTCTATGAATACAACGCAAAGAGTAAAAGAAAAATTACATTCAAAACACATACCGGTAGTTAACTTTGTGATCGTGTCTCATATTGCGTAATTCATTTAAACATACGTACAATTACTGTTATTAACAATTAATTATCTGCTTATACTGACAACACTTAGATAGCTACATTGTCACAGCCAATGAGATGGGTGAGAGCGACAACAATCAGAAGCAGAACAGTCACCACGAAGTGTTCCGAATGGCATCCACTTAACGACTTTTGAGGTCGGGGTAAACTTACTCTTACTGTAACTAGCCTATATAGAGCTCGTAACATACTAATTTAATAAGGTTTCCAATTAATTATGATGTCAGTATTGGCTCTTGAGCTAAAAAGTTTGGCGACTGATGAACACAGATGCAATCAAGTTCGGTGTGGTTGCGGTCGGCAACGTCCCAACTCAGAAAGGGGATTGCCAGAAGTAGCATTTGGTTTGATACTTTGGAGGAACCTGACTGAAACGATATTCGTTATAATTTATTTATGCAACAATACGCCACCATCCCGTCAATCGTAGTAGTGTACAATTGTGTTTACGTACCGGTACGTCTGTTCGTGTGTACAGTCGTGTAGTCTATGACTTGCACTATATACTGAAATCCTCGAATTGATTAGCCACATTCATGTATTGTATGTATTGCAACGATATCTTGTTTCGCTGTGTTACGACTAAACATTTAAACAATATTTAGAGAAGAACGTAGAAACGGAAGTATACTGGTGCAGGTATCGAAGGCGGGAGTGTGTTAATGTCAATATTCGGATAACGATCACAGCTTGTGCGTGCTAGTGGCATCTAGCGGCAAGTTGTTAGGTGGTTGTTTTGCTGCCCAGTGCCCGGCGTAAAAGCGGATTGTAGTGCATACTGGAGGTGTGGTTTTATGTTTTGATACAGGGAATGTAACGTTTTCATCGTGTTTGTCTTGTTGACTTGTGCACGCACATATGTATCGTGAGCATTATCAATCACTGTGTGATTTGATGTTTGCAATTACGATACTGTGACAACTGGGTACACTGTTATTGAAAGAAGTATAATAATTTAAATCTGATTTGTTTTTGCGATCATGTTTTGCGAGATTTTTAGACGTCGACATGCGCCACTGAGAGTATTATTTTAATTACTAGAAGCAGATGCTAATTAAAGAGGCAACCAGTTATTGGTACCGGTGTTTTTCTTTCTCAGCTTACGACTATTTCCGGCCAAACATTGCTCTGTTGTGTGCTACTGTGATCCAAACAACGAAAATTCTGTTAAGGTTCGTTGTTTATACGTGAGAGATATAGCTTCTCCTAAGTTTCTGTTCGGTATTTAGATACATATTACAATGTAAAAATATTTTTGCCACATATTTCTGTATAAAAATGTTTTAAAAATGTGTGACAATATACAAGGGTACTTCTATCGTATATTTATAATAAGTAAAATTGTTTGTAAAGAAAGAATTGTCATCGAATTTTGACAGTGTAATAACAGGTGGAAAGTTCTTTTGACTTTTGAGTGCAACTGTGGGCTGTGTATATTAGATCTGTCGTCGGGTAAATAATTGCCGATATAGTGAATGATAGCCCAATGAATATTAACTGCATGGGGCAGTTCTTGGTCGTCAGTAAATTGGGCAAGGTTGTGTTGGTAATGACAGAAAGTAAGAATTAAAACAGAGCAACGACTGACATTGAAGGCTACAATATTTGGCCGGGATATACGCAGCTTAGGCATTTATCGTGTACAGTTTACTTTTTTTATTGGTTGTGTAATGGTGGGGGAATGTGTGTGACAGTTGGTTTTCATTTTTATCGCAGTCTATGTTTCAGATGAACGTGAAAATATAAATAAATGGGACAGTGGAATTTTTGACTGAAATCGGAAGTGTTATGTCCAGTTCATGTAACAGTATGCTCGAACGTCACCAGGGATCACAATCATTCTGAATCATTTCTATCTACTTACACAAGCAGTACATTTGCAAGTTTGAAATTTGTTTCCCAGTCAGAAATGTTAACTTCATTTTTATTAAGTAGGCTACTTGTCCAGAGTAAACCATCATGGTTCATATTTATTTATCTAGCCCAGTGTTTGAGGTTGTAGTGAATTTCAACCCCCAGCATGTTGAAAACAATGAACATTACGTGTTGATAGTGTCATGTACTGTAATACTTCTTATGAAACTCACTTTGAAGCCAAAATTTGATATGCTAGTGTGTTTTGTGATAGATTTTTTTCTTTGCTCTAGGATTGTCTACATTTTCTTATGTTGATGAACATTTTTCCATCCACACAGTAGCAACTGTTTTCGTGTGATAGATATTTTGGACAGAGAATACAGTAATCAGACTGTCTTTTGTACTTCCCAGGTTTTCATCTGGTTGTTAAACACTTCAAGACATCAGAAGCCCTGCCATTCTGAAGTGATGCATTAGTATAATGGGCAGTGGGCATAGTGTATGAAGATTAAACTTGTTGTGCTGTTTCCAGTTTTACATTATCTGATAAGGTTGTCATCACATTGAAGGTAAGCTAAACATTGCGAAAGTTTCAGGTACAACATGTTTGAAAACATGTGGAGCATTGATTAAAATGGACTTTTTAAAGCCAGAAATTTTTTCACAAGCTAAATCTTAATAAGGCAGGGAGTAGAAATTTCCTAACTTAAGATTTGTAACACTGCAACACTTTTGTCGGTATACCAAGTTCATATACGAACACTGTCATAGGCTGCGAAGTGAAAACTATGAACATAAATGTGTTTTCAAGGATAAAATAGCTGTATAGCAACAGAAAAAAACTTTTTGAGATGGAGTCCAGCATTTACTTAGAATCTCCCAGGAAGGTTCAGAATGGCACACACACACACACACACACACACACACACACACACACACACACACACACACACACACACACAGTACTGTAGTTTAATACGAGATGCCAGCATGGGACTGTAGTGAAGTTGTTAGGTTATGGGTATCACATCCGCATCCAGCATTCTTAATGGAAATTTTTCAGATGAATATAGGAATGTATTGTTTGGCATCAATGTAGTTCAGTTGGAGTTTATGCTCACTCTCTGCTGCCCTAGACATTGATATATTAACTGAAATCGTTCTTCCAGGTATCCTCCAGATAATCATTTGGTGATTAAGGCTAGGGCCATTAACAGCAAGAACACTTCATTCAACTGCACAAAGCTTTCACGAAGCTTATACGATGAAGTTTTGCGTAGTCATTGTGACGTGAGAAAATGGGCAAGATGTGCATGTGTTTCTAACTGTATCTTTCTTTAGAATACCTGGCGTAATCTGTATCACTTCAGGCAGGGGGTTACTTTCATAGTCTTGGATGTTACTGAATTTAGCATATGTTAAAATTCTCTAGTAAGTAAGAAACGTATTTTTTTGTTTTCTCCAAAAAATTCCTGCCCAGAGATACAGGCTACCAAAGATGATGCTGCGAACACCATTTTGAAGATGCGAATTTCGGAAAAAAAAAAATTTAAAATGCTGTATCTCTAGCAGCTATAGATCTTTTGCTAGAGGTTTTTTTTAATTTTTTATTTAATTTTTTTTTATTTGAAATATAATTGCTTCGTGATTACAATGGTATCCTCCATTTGGACATATGTCAGTTCTTTTACTGCACCTTTTAATTTTTTTATAATTTACAGAACCTTTTTTTTTTTTCCAAAAATGCCTATCCAGTAAAGTTAGATTTTTCTTTTTCTGTTGATTAGTACCATGTAGTACTATATTCTGTGTAAAGGAGAGCTGCCACTTTTAAGTTGACAGGTTTTATTTTTAAAAAATCATTTTGTTTAACTTTTAATGGTAATGTATGTCTTCACTTAAGTTGTTTCTTACTAATTTCTTCGTTACAATATTCGATTTCGGATCAAGAGAGGCATCCGATCCCATTGTCGGCTTTGACCCGGACATAAGAGTGTTGGGGTGTGCGTGACGTCATGACGGCACAGAGTTTAGTTTGAGTGCGTTGTGTTTGTAGATATATTGTCTTGTTCCAGTTGGTGGCGTCCTCTGGTGGTCTGTGTATGGTCTGCATCGTGTGGTGTACTGGGTTCATTTTGGTATCAGTGCTTGAAGTGTCCATTTATCGGTCGTGATTGTTAGAGAAGAATGGAAATTGGTTGCAGTGAGTTAAGAATTAAATTTATGCTATTGAGATGTCATTTGATGTTATTGTTTGCTGTTTGTCGTGCGGTAAGTTGTTTAATTCAATTTGTGGCTTCTTTTGTTAGGTATGGATATGACTGCTAAGTTTCCTAGTGCACGTCTGTGGGCTGAAATAGGGGATGACATGTTGTCTGTCAGAAAGTTTCTGCAACTTTCTGGCTTATGGCGGAGATAGTGAAATACGGCATATACGAGTAGAATATGCAGTTGGCAAGAGTTTGGGCGCCTCGGACCAGGGACTGTTGGAGAGATTTTTTATTTTTTTATTTTTATTTTTTATTTATTTATTTGTTTATTTACTTATTTATTTTTTTGTGGGGGGTTCGTGTGTGTGTGTGTGTGTGTGTGTGTGTGTGTGTGTGACACGTTCGGTGGGGTTTCTATGTGTTGTTAGGTTGGTGTTATTTACTGCATGTGTTAGTGGTTGTTTTGGTATCGGCACTTTTGGTTGATTTATGCGTCTTAGTGGAAGTACTCAATCTCAATTTTTTTGGTATCGTCATTTGTATTTGAGCTATATAGGTCAAGGGAAGTGTTAGATTCCAAAGTGTCATCGTAGCTATGTGTTGATATCGTGAGCTGTTGTTGACCTATATAGGTCAAGAGAAGTGTCTGATTCAAATTTTCGTTTTAGTTGCGGTGTGATTATAATTTTTGAAGTAGTTGGCTTTTATTTTGTGGTATCAGCAATTGTGGTTGCGTTATGTAGGTGAAAGTAAGTGAAGTGTCCTGTTGATATTGTAGGTGTAGTGGAATTTTGTGGTGTTTTCATGTCTTCGTTGATAATATCTTCGGAGGGAGATGTGTTTGTTGGCTTTATATGTACTTTTGTGTTTGTTATGTTTATATAATGACGTCATAGGCGCCATGTTGAGAATGGTTGTTTCCGCCATACTGGTGACGTCATGGGTCAAACCAGACGGGTGGAATCGGACACTTTTGTAATCCCTTTATTTCTATTGTCTTTGTTGCAGTTATTTCTTATCACTTTCATTGTTGCAGATATCTCTTACACTTTGTTGAAATCTCTTTGTCGTGGTTGTTCATTGCAGGTTTCTATTGTAGTTGTTCAGTGGTAATTTTTTTACTGAAGAGGCTTCTAAGAAATCTGAGACCATCCCGTAAGTTCTGTGTTTTCGTGAGGAATTTGCCAGGTGACACAGTTGCAGTGTGTTTTGTGAAAAGGACTGTTTGAAATGCCTTTTAACTGGGCCACAGGAGAGTGAAGTGTGCTGACTATTTGCATATCGATAAAAGAGTGATGTATAAGACAAAACAGACTTTGTTCAGGTTGGGAATAAGTGTTCTCATTTGAAGACTGTTTCAAAGTGAAGATGTTTCCATTGACGACCTTCCGTGTTCTAAATGTCTTTGGGTCAGTCCAAATGAAGTGGTCCAATAAAAATTAAGTTTGTTGCTTGACCATTTTTAAATATTTTAATTTTTTATATGTGATTACCCTCTAATTGATGTGTGTGTGTGATGGACAGTGGTGGCTTGCAGAGGTTGAAAGAATAAGTTTGGAAAACAACGATGTTTTTGTGCATTTTTACCAACCTGCTGGCCCAAGATCATCATTCAAGAAATCTACTAGTGACAAAGTTTGGATGCCAATGAAAAATGTTTTAAGGAAACTTTCAGTGCTTGAACTTACCACAGCAACTGGGAGGTCTTATAGAATATCACAGAAGCTGTCTGAAGAAATAAGTGTTCTGAACATTAACCACCAGGCTTAGGGACAGTTGCATCTCGAAGGATGTAAATTGAAAATATTTAAGTATATCAGAATAATACAAATGTTAATTTTGGTGATGTTTCCACTTCTTGTATATAATTCAGTACCTTACTTCAATAATAATTGATCATATCCCACCAATATCACACATGACTAGGCAACAGCCATAAGATCAGTTGTAGTCTCAAATTTCCAAAATTAATAAATTAAGGAAACATATGTAAGTGTTCTTGCACTATATGAGGCTAGTAGTGTATGATATCTAACTATAGAAAGAAATAGACCCTCATAAATCACTCCTTGTTCGTGATTTTTGGGCCTAAAAAGTCGATTTTTGAAAATTTGGATAACAAACTTTGGAGGTCACTGTGACTGGTTATTTTTGAATTTAGGGTATTTTGTGTAATAGACAATGTTGTAGAGGGCACTTTTCTAAAGACAATCATGTCAATTGAAGTGTTGTAACTTAGCCCAGTGCCGAGATTTTTGTTACGTCTCCAGACTGAAAAATCGTCTCGCATACAAATAAAAATAACCGCCATCCAGTAAAGGTGCAAGATAAATTATTTTAAAAATTATTTTAAAAAAAACTGTTTTGAACTTCTCAAGTATAGGGCAATCACATATAAAAAAATCAAAATATTTAAAAATGGTCAAGTGACCATCACGGGACCACTTCATGTGGATTGACTCCTTGACAGAATAACAATGATAGCATCTGAACAAAGTGAAGCCTCCCATTGTGCAGATGATACAGACATCAATAGAGAGAGAATTAAATACCCTGAATCAGTCAACTACAGAGGTTGGTGTTAGACCTGTTAAGAAACCACGGTCATCTGGTCTATGCTGAAAAAGAAAGCACAGAGAAATTGCTAAAACTATTGATGAGTATGATACAGCAAAACTGATCACACTCTTCAAAGTAGAAATTTCATCTTCAGAAGAAAATGAACCAAGGCACTCTTGCACTTCTTGCCAGGAATTTTTCACAAACATCAATTCAGCTGTGGAAAAATGTGAGGTCTGTAAAAGGAGTCTGTGGAAGACCAGATCCCTATTATTGTCATCCTGTAGCAGCAGCTCAAGTTCAAATAGTGCAGTCATTTTATCTGGAAGATAAATGGGACTTTTTGTCAGAGTGCCAACAAAAACCATTGAAGGTAAAAAAGTTGCGAACGTAAAGAGGTACATGACTTGCAGTATTAAAGAAACCTTTTGCAGTTTATAAGAGCAATAATACAACTTCACATATTGGAAGATAAAAGTTCTATGCACTATGACCTAAGTGAGTAGCTCCTCCCCCCCCCCCCCTCCACCCCCCCCTGCAGCGATGTCTGTTTATATGTGTACTGCGCAAATTTTGAACTTTGTGTGGTAACTGTGAAGAAGTTAGCGGAGCACATGACGTGATACTTTTGTTGGGCATGTGAAGTCATTAGTAGCCTGTTACATAAAGTGAGAGACTTGTTTGTTTCAGGAATGTGGTGACTGCCCTAGAATGGGAGGACTGTCTTTACAGACCTTTGGCCTGGAAGACATAGCGGGTAACTCTGCAGAAATTACATATGCAGGTTGGGAGGAAAATAAACTAATTAAGAAAACTGTTGCCTTTGACAGTTTCATTGAATATGGTAAATGGTCAGTGAAAGCTGTAACACACAAGAATCTGAAGAAGTTGCATTCACTGTTATTTTTCTCAGAACCAGTCTGTCATTCTTCATTGAGAAATATAAGGGTATCATTAGAATAATGACCAGGTTTCAATTTTTACAGGAGTGACATATTTTCAAAACAAGACCACAAGTGTTACAGTTATAAGTGATGATGCACGACACGGCTCAACACATGCTTTGCTAGCAATGTGCAAAATTCTTCAATTGCAAACAGGGGCAGGGAAGATCACCATTATATCTGATGGTGCTCCTAGTCATTACCAGCTGTTTGAATTGAGCAAGTCGCTTGTATCAATTGACTGGGTACATAGTACTACTGGTCACGTGAAGGGGCCTTGTGATGGTGTAGGTTGCCTGCTGAAGCACCAGGTACAAAACAATATTTCCAGACCAAATACAGCTGCAATTCAGAATGCTGAAGATTTTACAAGAGTCGTGAAATCTTACACAACCACAGCCCTCATTCTTTTGTCCAAAGAGAAAATCGATGAATTCCGTGAGCAGAAAAAGAATGGTCCTTACTGCGAAAGAAATTCGGAAGACACATTTTTGGATTCAAAGTGATGGGCAAACTCAAATTGCACACACTTTAAAGAGCAAGAAAGAAGAAACTGTGTTTGTTCGGCCAACATGTCAGAAACAGCAGGATGATATTCAGATTCATAACCTGAGAAGGGGGATATTTGTGGCATGTGTGTATGACTGTTACTGGTGGATTGCAGAGATTATAGACCCCAGTTATGAGTTAAACAAAACTGTAGTGAACTTAATGCTATCACATGGACCAGCTGCAGGATATACCGCATTTACTCGAATCTAAGCCGCACCCGAAAAATGATACCCGAAATAAAGGAAAAAAAAATTTTCCCTTATCTAAGCCACACCTGAAATTTGAGACTCGAAATTCAAGGGGAGAGAAAAGTTTTAGACCACACCTCCAAATCGAAACAAAGCTGGTCCATTATAACACGAGACACAATTTAGGTCTAATGGTTGTAGATACAGCTACAGTAGTTTGGTTAGAGTTGTTAGCTTAACAGTTAAGCTTTACCAAGTAGTCATTGCTATGTGTCAGGCACTCCATCTGTATTTATATGGGTACCCTTCCTTTTTCATGTGCTTCATCTGGTTTGAATCAATTGCTTGTTTTGCTTTGATCTGATAAGTGACGTTCTCTTTATTATAGGTGTTTACGTCACTCTAAGCTCAAAATGCATTATTGTACTGTGTCATGCATTGTTTGTAGAATTCTGATAATGAGTGTTTATTACCTGTCGCCACTCACGGCATGACTTGTTTTTGTGCATGCTACCGCATCTTACAATTTTTTAAAAAAAAGGAGAGAATTGTCTCATAAGCAAAACAATGGCAAGAGACTGCTATTTGTTGTTACTTACACTGCTGCTTTCTTTGAAAATGATCAACAAGAGCCAAATAATAAACTACACATGGTAGATGTTCTGAATGAGAGTTAAGCGAAAATTTTTCTCCGTTTGAAAATCTTTGCAGATGCCTTTTTAGTGCATTACATTCTGCACAGAAATTAGTCATCTTAGATTTAAAAATCTAGTCAGTTGCCGTGCTTCAATTCTGACTGTATCACTATTCATCATATGAATAATATGAATATAAACGTGACATGATATGTATATTCTTCCGCGTTTGCTGTTGTCTCACTGTAGTTTTGTAGTTTATTAGGCAGACAAGATTTAAATGAGATAGCAGCGAACACGAAAGAATACATGGCATAATGTTTACATTCTTCTACCTTTTCTTCTAATTTATTTACTGACACAGATGTTTTGGTGCCAGTTTTTATCTTTGTGCCTGCAAAGCATGCCTGTGTAGTGCTACATATATTCGACGGCAAAAGTTTGTTGTGGCGGCACGTACCAACAATTTCTGCTTGCTTTACACTCGATTCTAAGCTGCAGGCGGTTTTTTGGATTACAAGAACCGGAAAAAAGTGCGGCTTAGACTCGAGTAAATACGGTAGGTTTACAGCTGAAAGACAATACCACCATTAGTGCTCACTTCCTGTTCAAACTGTTTTGAAGATTGTAAGTGCTCCAGTTCCTCTTGGTTCAACTGGAAGGCATCACTCTATATCAAAGGAAGATACTTAAGCAGTAGAACACACTTTTAGTTCATTGACTGGCTATTTTCAGTATAAAACAGAGTGCACAGAAGTTGTATAAATTGAAAGCATTAAGTCCTTCGACTTTTTACATACATTTTGGAACCATTTAAAATGCTTGAAAAATGAGTCTGTTACTCATCTTTCAAAACTAAAATTATGTTAAGTAAGGCTTGGTCTTTATTTTTATGAGAGTGTTATGTGATGATAAAACATGTTTTATGTATGGCAAAAATTTCAATCGTTTATAAAACCTGTTCAACCGCAAAGCGGAAGCTGTTGTTCTCAGGGAATGTATAACTATATGGTACTGATCAACAGGAAAAAAAAATCAAAATTTTATGGTTTGTCATTTTAAAAAAAATCATAAATTATAAAAAATTCAGAATGCTATAATAAAAGAACTTTAGCAGATAAGCTCAAATGGAGGATTTCTTTGTAATCACAAAGCAATTAACTTTCAAATAAACAAAAACCAACAAAATATTTAGAACTGTTCCAAAGATACAGCATTTTAAAATTTTCCCCAATATTCGCATCTTCAAAATGGTATGTGCAGTGTCATCTTTGGAGGGCTGTTTCTCGAAGCAGAAATTTTTTGGAGAAAACAAAAAAATGTTTGTTCCTTACTTAGTCCTTCATTTTAACATAACGCTAAATTCAATAACACCCGAGACTATGAAGGTAAGATTTTTTCCCAGCCTGCCTGAAGTGATATAGATTATGCCACCTAGTGATGTTCAAACTAGAGGCTAATTGTTACATGAGAGCATAGTTTGTAATGTAGCCATCACACTTTCTGCTCTTGCCCCCTAAAATCCCTGTGCAACTGCAACTAAATTGAGGTTACATCTTGATTGGGTATAGTAATATTTGTATGCGAGTCATTAGCTATAGTTCATCAGTAGTAAACCTACACTCTGCCTAATATTCTCTCCCTGGCTACTTCAAACTAGCTGTTGACACAAATCTGCTTTTCTCTGTCACATCAAATTGACTAAATTACACAATGATAGATATTCTATGTTACGAGATTAGCCTTTATCACACATTGTTAAATTTATTATACTTAGGTTTTCATTGCCAACACAAAGCATATTGTATGTCTCACCACATAGCAGGCAACCGTTCAGAACCATTTTCAGTGACACATGTAAAGTCACACAATAGAGTTGAGACACCAGTTATGACCATCTTAAGGACAATTTAAGGTTTGTTATAGGAAAAAAGTTTACAAATTTCTTCAAAAAATAATATCTGTTGTTTCAAGGTATGTATATTACTTTTGGCCACATTTGAATATCTATAGCCAGTCATTTCCCAGCTTTTGGCCACTGCATAGTATAATAAATTTAATGTAACAGTATTATGAAAAGGAAAGTTGCTACCATAAAGTGGAGATGCTGAGTCGCGCCAGTAAGGCCTTTGTCACACACACACACACACACACACACACACACACACACACACACACACACACAGAGAGAGAGAGAGAGAGAGAGAGAGAGAGAGACTACTGCAGTCTCAGGCAACTGAAGCCACAGTGCAGTTGTGTGTGTGTGTGTGTGTGTGTGTGTGTGTGTGGGGGGGGGGGGGGGGGGGGTGTCTGTTTTTGATGAAGGCCTTACTGGCCGAAAACTTCATTTGTGACTCTTTTTGCTGTGCCTATCTGAAACCCAACATGTCCGCTGTACGGTGAGCAGCAACTGTCATTTCCATAATTTTGCATTAAATTATTATATTTTCATAATTTGTATTGCACATTTTACTGTGTTACAAGGATGAGATGCTCAGGCAAGACTATTAGTTATGTTTATTTTGATATACCAGAAATATTTTACATAAACAAACCAAATCTGTGTTATAGATGTTTTGCATAAATTTTTAAACTTGGCCGAAGCAGGACACAAATATGTCTTTACTTAAGACCACGAGTGTACTCATAACAAGAAACCAAGACTGAATGTGGATGTGTTCATGGCCATAGCAGTTTAATGGTATGTTTTTGGTTTGTTGCCATATTTAACTTGTAACAAATGGAACTAGGATACTTACCCTTGCTTCACAACTCATTACAAGTCTTCTGGTGTTTCATTTAAATATGTA
Source organism: Schistocerca americana (assembly GCF_021461395.2). NCBI lineage: Eukaryota > Metazoa > Arthropoda > Insecta > Orthoptera > Acrididae > Schistocerca > Schistocerca americana. Next base: position 43,273,919 of record NC_060127.1, read on the forward strand.
GAACGTGAAAAACTGAGTATGGGTTGTTTAAAGAAAGACTCTACGAAACTCAAATTCTTCAACACAGACCTTCCCACAAAATTATGATTCCAAGCAAAGAAATGCTTCCATATCTAATTCAGAGGCACTTTTCATATTGTTTATAATAAGCTGTTGTAAGATTGGCTGGCATTCAAAAGAAGCTTAAAAATTCACTAATTACATCAAAGTATGGTAGTGGCCAAAATGGAACCTTGTCCCTGATATCACCAAAATATTGATCCCCATATTCTTTTCATCAGGATTAGAAGAAATTTTTCAGGAGTCAGGTAACTAATTTATTATTATGAGTGACTGTCCTTTATATCAAAGAATTAAACCATTTTGAGAAACTTACTGGTGCACAAAATAAGTTGGTTGGAACGTGTGCAGACAGTACAGTAGGGGAGGCGTCAGTGGTAGTAGTGGGAGGGGCTCTGTTGTGAACAACCAGAATGCTGTAAGGGAGGAGCAGTTTGCTAGCTTGTAATGACTGATTTTAGGGGTCTCATAAATTACCTTTTGTACAGTTGTGTTCTTGTAACATATGACGTATGATTATTCTTACAAAATGCTTAAAGGTCTATGAATTCCTAATGGACAAAACTGCTGATGTCATCGGTCCCTAGACGTACATACTACTTAAACTAACTTATGCTAAGAACAGCACACACACCCGTGCCTGAGGGAGGACTCAAACCTCCGGTGGAAGGGGCCACGCAATCCGTGACGTGGTGCCCCAAGCTGCATTATTCTTACAATCTGGACAGTATATACACATAACAACTAATGTGGGATGTACATAATTATTTATAAAATACATTACATTTTTACAATAGGTAATGTTACCCAATACATAGTAATTTGCAATACCAGTGTCTAGAAAGTATGGTTTTATGAATTGACATTATCTGTGATTGATTTACACGATTGGTGTGATACAGCAATTGGATACAGTACTATTCACTTTCTCTTAATATGGTATGTCTAAAAGCAAAGATGATGTGACTTATCAAACGAAAGTGCTGGCAGGTCGATAGACACACAAACAAACACAAACATACACACAAAATTCAAGCTTTTGCAACAAACTGTTGCCTCATCAGGAAAGAGGGAAGGAGAGGGAAAGACGAAAGGATATGAGTTTTAAGGGAGAGGGTAAGGAGTCATTCCAATCCCGGGAGCGGAAAGACTTACCTTAGGGGGAACAAAGGACGGGTATACACCCGCGCGCACACACACACATATCCATCCACACATATACAGACACAAGCAGACATATTTAAAGACCAATATATTTAAATATGTCTGCTTGAGTCTGTATATGTGTGGATGGATGTGTGTGTGTGTGTGTGTGCGCGCGAGTGTATACCCGTCCTTTGTTCCTCCTAAGGTAAGTCTTTCCGCTCCCGGGATTGGAATGACTCCTTACCCTCTCCCTCAAAACCCACTTCCTTTCGTCTTTCCCTCTCCTTCCCTCTTTCCTGATGAGGCAACAGTTTGTTGCGAAAGCTTGAATTTCATGTTTATGTTTTTGTTTGTTTGTGTGTCTATCGACCTGCCAGCACTTTCGTTCGGTAAGTCACATCATCTGTGTTTTTAGATATATTTTTCCCACGTGGAATGTTTCCCTCTATTTTATATGAATCTTGTGTAACTTGTAAGCTTGAGCAAGCAGGACACTGGATTCAACATTGCGTTCACAATGTCTACTACAGTGCTGCGGTGCACCGCATTGTTTCCTATGAGGTTGGCAGCAAGTGGCAACAATCCATACTAGCCCAAAGTCATCAGACTTCCACCAATTCCTCTTCTCCCAGAAAAGTACTGGATTATGTAGAGGATTGTACAGTGTCTCAAAGTGATGTGGCTGATGGGGTAGTAGAATCTGTGCTGATGGGGTGGTAGAATCTGTAGAAATTGAATAACTGATTATTCATATGATTTTGAAATGCGTCCTTGTTGGTTTTTGAACACACTCTGTATGTTGATTTCTGAATGAATCAGAAGTTGATTTTTGAATGCATGCATAGTGTACATGATGTCTATCAGGGTAATCCTCGTCGCATCTAGAAATAGACTTTTCTGCAGGCAAAAGGGGACCGGGCTATATGAGCTGCGCGGAGTAAAGCCGAACGAGTGAACGCCAATCCCTGTCTGATTATGTTGTTTATTGGGTTTGCAAATGATCAGCATTGTTATAATTACTAGGGAAATCCATAGATTCAGAGTGGAAATAAACCATTAACAGGAATAACAGGTAAGAAAGATTATGCATTGTCTTCTCTGTGTATCCAAGTAAATGAAATTTTGTCAGAAAATCTTTGGACAGATCGCTACACTAGTAAGGACCAGTTGTACAGTCCCAGGGGTTTTCTTCCCTGAGTTTCGTTTTCTAAAGTGCCGGGAAATTCTTCGCCCGTGTATAAAAACATAACCATTAAAAGGATTGATAAGTTTTACAGTTCCGAGGGAATATATACTGTCACTTAATAACACGGAAAAATTGTGTTTTCATCCGGGAGAATATGTATTTTTAACCGGAAAATCCGGGAATTTTTTTTCTTTGTTCACGTATACACCCTGAATTTAGTTTAAGATTACCTTATTGATTGACATAAATGTAAGCTCACCAGACAGAAAGTTAGTCACCTGTAGAATCATTACAGGCGTCATTTAATACTGTGTAATTCCACCCCTGGACTTGGTAATTGCCTGGATTCAGTTAGGGAAGTGAGTCAACAAGGTTACGCAGGCTTGTCATGTCCAGGTTTAAGCCTTTCGTTCTGGATTTGATCATGCAATTCCATCAAATTGCTGGGATGCTGATGTCAGCGTTTCACCTGCTGTTCCAATGTGTGCTGTTCCAATGCGTGCTGGTCCATGTTCGTGATCACCTCGGTGATTAGAAAAGTATCCTTAAAATATTACAGACCCACTTGGGGCTTCCATCTGACGTGGCACTCAGGATGAAATGCATCATTTGGCCTTCAGTGCACTCAGTGACACGCGTCTTTTGAAATGTGATTTGTCAGACCTCATTATGTTCCACCAGTCAGTTACTGATCATGTTTGATGATTTCTAACCCACTGAAGGCACAAAGCTTTATTCACCTGTGTGAGCAATGGCTTCCTGCATGGTGAAGGCCTCCAAATGTTAATTGTCTGCAGTTCCCGTGTAATGTTCCCTCGCTAACAAGTTGGAATTGATCTTCATTCACTGCTTGTAGTAATTCCTTTCAGGTTTGGAAGTTATTGTGATTCACAAGCCGTGAAATGCATCTGTGATTCATCTCGGGATCTCTTTTTGTGCAAAATTCTGACTTTTTTTGTGGTAACGTGAGTTACACCAGTGCTTGTAGACATGTTGAATCCCTTTTGCCACTCTGCCATGTCCTTACATTTACCCATGTTTATGTACAGTGTCCATTTGAAACACAAGTGGCTCACTGATCACTACTTCCTTATGCCGCGTAGAGGCAGAGTGCGTGGTTGAGCACACGATTCAATTGTTGCACTATCTGTAGAGGCTTAATAATTCATCTGTGCATGCACGCTGAGGTGACATTTTAATTTTTTGTCCAGTGAGCTTAATAAGGATTGTTCTGCCATAAACTAAGTAATTCAGAAGTAGAAGCGACAGCACCCCAAATAGCAGAAGTGTTGTCGTCAAAAGCCACACACGAAGAGAGAGAGAGAGAGAGAGAGAGAGAGAGAGAGAGAGAGAGAGAGAGAGAGGACTTTCTAGCTTTTGGGATAAATCCTTTAACGAGCTACGATACAAAGTGTGTGCACGAATTCTCTCTCTCCCTCTCTCCCCCTCTCTCTCTCTCCGGTCCTACATTGTGCCGGATGGAGACACGGACTCACAATGTCAGGATTATTACATTGCAGTTTTTTATTGTGAGTGGTCCCCTTTACTCCTAAATTATTTATCGACATTTTTAAATGTTCTGTTGCCTGCTAGCCAAAGTGCACATTTTATGAAAAAGTAATTTTCCTGTGCAGGACTGTCAGTACTTATTTAATAAACACTTCATTTAATTGGCAGTTAGCTAATTTCCTGCCCTTGAGCATTATCAGATGGCACAACAGAAAAAAAAACCTTCTCAACAGTTTGCAGTCTACAAAACAGTGTGGAAACATCAAAATAAATGCAAAATATAATGGCGTGCCATATTCCTATAAGGTGCTTAAGTATCATATAATCACTTATGTAATGTTCATTCAACACACTTATCAATTTAGTCGTTGCACCAGCATGAAGATCACATTACAGTAGGTCAGATATTTGTTTATTCATCCCTTGAATCTAGATCTGCTCAGTGTGCAAGGAATATTAAAGTATCCCTACAAGACTATACACATTACTTGAACTTTTACTCACACAAGTTTCCACCAAGAAGTAATGTTATACAGTATTTTATTAATTTGTAATTTTTAAAAGTACAATCTTAATTTGTGCTGCAGTTTTTTTCTCTAGGTTCTCTGTTACTGTATAGAATCAGTGTTTGAAGAAATGGTTTGCCAGTTACTCATACCAGATACAGAAATTCTCCCTGTAGATTAAAACTGAAGAAACTGCAAAAAGGTGGGAATTTAAGGAGATGGGACCTGGATAAACTGAAAGAACCAGAGGTTGTACAGAGTTTCAGGGAGAGCATAAGGGAACAATTGACAGGAATGGGGAGAGAGATACAGTAGAAGAAGAATGGGTAGCTTTGAGGGATGAAGTAGTAAAGGCAGCAGAGGATCAAGTAGGTAAAAAGACGAGGGCTAGTAGAAATCCTTGGGCAACAGAAAAAAAATTGAATTTAATTGATGAAAGGCGAAAATATAAAATTGCAGTAAATGAAACAGGCAAAAAGGAATACAAACGTCTCAAAAATGAGATCGAGAGGAAGTGCAAAGTGGGTAAGCAGGGATGGCTGGAGGACAAATGTAAGGATGTAGAGGCTTGTCTCACTAGGGGTAAGATAGATACTGCCTACAGGAAAATTAAGGAGACCTTTGGAGAAAAGAGAACCACTTGTATGAACATCAAGAGCTCAGATGGAAACCCAGTTCTAAGCAAAGAAGGGAAAGCAGAAAGGTGGAAAGAGTATATAGAGGATCTATACAAGGGCGATGTACTTGAGGACAATATTATGGAAATGGGAGAGGATGTAGATGAAGATGAAATGGGAGATATGATACTGCGTGAAGAGTTTGACAGAGCACTGAAAGACCTGAGTCAAAATCGCCGGCCGCGGTGGTCTAGCGGTTAAAGGCGCTGCAGTCTGGAACCGCGTGACCGCTACGGTCGCAGGTTCGAATCCTGCCTCGGGCATGGATGTGTGTGATGTCCGTAGGTTAGTTAGGTTTAATTAGTTCTTAGTTCTAGGCGACTGATGACCTCAGAAGTTAAGTCGCATAGTGCTCAGAGCCATTTTTGAACCTGAGTCAAAACAAGGCCCCCGGAGTAGACAACATTCCATTGGAACTACTGACGGCCTTGGGAGAGCCAGTCCTGTCAAAACTCTACCATCTGGTGAGCAAGATGTATGAAACAGGCGAAATACCCTCAGACTTTAAGAAGAATATAATAATTCCAATCCCAAAGAAAGCAGGTGTTGACAGATGTGAAAATTACCGAACAATCAGTTTAATAAGCCACAGCTGCAAAATACTAACGCTAATTCTTTACAGACGAATGGAAAAACTAGTAGAAGCCAACCTCGGGGAAGATCAGTTTGTATTCCGTAGAAACATTGGAACACGTGAGGCAATACTGACCTTACACCTTATCTTAGAAGCTAGATTAAGGAAAGGCAAACCTACGTTTCTAGCATTTGTAGACTTAGAGAAAGCTTTTGACAATGTTGACTGGAATACTCTCTTTCAAATTCTAAAGGTGGCAGGGGTAAAATACAGGAAGCGAAAGGCTATTTACAATTTGTACAGAAACCAGATGGCAGTTATAAGAGTCGAGGGACATGAAAGGGAAGCAGTGGTTGGGAATGGAGTAAGACAGGGTTGTAGCCTCTCCCCGATGTTATTCAATCTGTATATTAAGCAAGCAGTAAAGGAAACATAACAAAAATTCGGAGTAGGTATTAAAATCCATGGAGAAGAAATAAAAACTTTGAGGTTCACCAATGACATTGTAATTCTGTCAGAGACAGCAAAGGACTTGGAAGAGCAGTTGAACAGAATGGACAGTGTTTTGAAAGGAGGATATAAGATGAACATCAACAAAAACAAAACGAAGATAATGGAATGTAGTCGAATTAAGTCGGGTGATGCTGAGGGAATTAGACTAGGAAATGAGACAATTAAAGTAGTAAAGGAGTTTTGCTAGTTGGGGAGCAAAATAACTGATGATGGTCGAAGTAGAGAGGATATAAAATGTAGACTGGCAATGGCAGGGAAAGCGTTTCTGAAGAAGAGAAATTTGTTAACATCAAGTATAGATTTAAGTGTCAGGAAGTCATTTCTGAAAGTATTTGTATGGAGTGTAGCCATGTATGGAAGTGAAACATGGACGATAAATAGTTTGGACAAGAAGAGAATAGAAGCTTCCGAAATGTGGTGCTACAGAAGAATGCTGAAGATTAGATGGGTAGATCACATAACTAATGTGAAAGTATTGAATAGGATTGGGGAGAAGATAAGTTTGTGGCACAACTTGACCAGAAGAAGGGATCGGTTGGCAGGACATGTTCTGAGGCATCAAGGGATCACCAATTTAGTATTGGAGGGCAGCATGGAGGGTAAAAATCGTAGAGGGAGACCAAGAGATGAATACACTAAGCAGATTCAGAAGGAGGTAGGTTGCAGTAGGTACTGGGAGATGAAGAAGCTTGCACAGGATAGAGTAGCATGGAGAGCTGCATCAAACCAGTCTCAGGACTGAAGACCACAACAACAACAACTCCATTCATCAGGAATATGTGACATTACCACAAGCTTTAAAAAATAGGGTGTGAATTTCAACAGATTGACTTGCAGAAGCATTTCTGTGAGATATTGTTCAACAGTGCCCAAGAAGGCAAAATTAGGCAATTGCCAGTGAAATAACGTGTATGTGAAACAGTCTCATTCTGGAAAATGAATTTGACCTCATTTAGAAAAAAATTATTTTAGTTGACAGCTTAAAATTAGACCATTAATATAGTTGACTTACTAAGGTTTTAAGCTCCCATTGTCTTATTTTTCATGTTTGCAAACTAAACTTCGTTTCCAGAAAATTGGCGCCTTGTGCTAAAATACAAAATTTTTCTCGTATTCATCGATTCAATCCAAACATGTTTTAACACCTTTGTAGCACATTCTATGGTTCTCATTATTTGTTTCTTAACCCTCATTAAATTAGGTTGTGCAACCTGTACTGCTGTTCTGTATTTTAGGGTTTTGACAGGATTATTTTTTGATATTGTGTGTTTTGTTGGCTTCAATTAGGCACACTGTTCTCATTTCTTCTTTTGTCACTTCACTCTAACCTCGTAGTGCAGATGTTAAAACAAAGGATACACAATGTGACAAAAATGTTAGATGCCATCAAAGCCATAAAATTCATTGGGAAAATCTGTACAGTTGAACCTTAAATTATTGCAAGTTAAGAAATAAACGAGACCCACAGAAGATGAGATGTATGTGTTGAAACATTTAAGGGTCATAAAGATAAGAAGAAAGAACCATTGTAGTTGACATCTGCTTCCATACTACCTAAACGATGCCAGAAGTCCTCACATTGTATATGGGTTGCAGCAAGAATGTCTGCTTAAATGCACGTTTGTGCACTGTAATTCATCTAATCTTGTCATTGCAGTTCATTTGGGAGCAATACGTGGGGACCTGTAGCATATTAGTTTTTTCATTTGATAGTGGTTCTTGGAATTTATAAGCAGCCTTTCCTAGAATAGTTGATGTCTGTCTCAAACATTTGCCAGTTAAGAATTCTCAGGATTTCTGCAACGCTCACTCGTGCGTTAAATGGTGAAACTGAAGCAAGTTTATCGAGGGAGTGTGGTGTATCCGAAGAAAAAGAGTGGGTGAAAGAAGAGAATAAACTTGGAAAATGTATAAATCAGTTGAAAGTGATGTGGGAATGGACACAAAAGGACTAAACTGGGAAATGACTGAGCTTGACGAATGCCTTTATGGGTGGCTCCTAATAAAGGAAAGTGAAGGTGTCCCACTTTTCAGGCCAATTAATTAAAGCTTGAGCTTAAAGAAATCACTTTGCTTTACATGGCAACAAAGATTTATAGCTTCAGGTGGTTGTTTTTCAAGATGGAAATGTCTCCATGGAATTCACCAAACGACCGTTGTGACAGTGAATCTGCTTCAGTTTCTTAAACTTCCACACAAGTAATGATAAATGAAAATTTAAATGATCCTAAAGTATAAATTTATTTACATTGAATTAACAGTCGCAGGTTCTTAAACATCAGTTATGGATAAGCTTAATCTGATCGTTAGCTGTGTAATTGTGATGAAAAGGCACTTTATTATTGCTTGCTTCCAACTAGAATTCCTAGTGCAAGAAAATCAAATTTTAAAATACTTAGTATTTGAAAGCCAAAAAATGGAAAATCCAGATTGGAATATAACAATATTATGAAAAGAATCATTGCTACTGACCATGTAGCGGAGATGCCGAGTCGCAGATAAGCACAACAAAGAGACTGTCTGAAAATGAGCTTTTGGTCAAAAAGAAAAACACACACACACACACACACACACACACACACACACACACGGCCAGTCTCTCGCCACTGAAGCCGCTGGTGTCAACAGCCAGTTTTTGTAGTAATAATAATAATAATAATAATAATAATAATAATAATATTATTATTTGAAAGTGTGTTGATTATATGAGTGTTATTCCATCTGTTACTGAAGTTTAAAAATGTGTTTAAAGTGCTGCTTATGGCTAATATATCTCAACTGAGAGGAAAGAGAAGTTGTTACTGCTGTTCGCCACCCTGCCCCCCATATTCCCCAACTCACCATTAATTTATAAGGATGACACTATCTTTTCTCCCCATACCTGGAATTCTCTGGAACCCACCCCCTCCCACCTCCCCTCTAGTTTGAGTGGCTGCCCCGATATAAATCGGGTCGCCATAACCTGAAACCTCTTAGCCCGAGATGTTTCAAGCATATAAACCTGTCGTCATTACAATTTACTTACGGTCATTCGAAGAATGCTTGGATGACGTGTGACATTTTCACCAATTCGTTCCAAGAATAGTTTGTTGTGTCAGTGAGAAAGCACCTACAATCACTTAAGCAGAGAGAAGCGGCTCTACTAATCCTCGATCATTGTCCAGATCATTCACGTGCTAAATGTGTTGCAGTGAGAAGATGGAATAATAAAAACTTTGTTTTTTTTCCAAAATACACCATGACATAAATTCATTTGCTGGACCAGGGCATCATGTGACCATTTAAGGCTCATTATTGCTGTGAACTGCTCACTTAAGCAGTGAATTTGGATGAGAAAATGGAAATACATCTTTGCAATCTCAGTATTCATGGCATGGAAAAGTATCAGTCTGACTGCTATTAGAAATTGCTGGAACAAGTGCCTCATTGAAGAAACTGCAAGAAAATGTGACAGATTTCACCAGCAGTGACATCCAATCACCATGTGATGTTCTGCTGTGCAATATTTGTGTAGAAGACTTGAACTGTTGAGTAGTCGTCATCAATGAAGAACAGATTTTGGAGATCGTAGATGACAAGGACATTATTGATTCTCTTCCCAATGACAGTAGTAGAACAGTTGAGGATGAGGATGATGCAGCTGAAGAAGGAAGTATAGATGATGATCCCAGTACATGTGAATATTGGATAATATAAATAAAGTGATTACATGGATGGAGTGACAAAGTGAACCAAACCAAATTGAGTTGTTGCACCGGATGAGCGTAAAACAATGCCCAATAATCTGCTTGAAATGTCCTGTCAGAGAAGGCTAACTGCATAGTCCATATCATTTTAGGCAGGAATTTTCATTTTCTCAAAAAAAAATTTCTGCTCCGAGATACAGCCCTCCAAAGATGGCACTGCGGATATCATTTTCAAGATGCGAATTTTGGAAAAAAATTTCAAAATGCTGTATCTCTGGAACAGTTCTAGATATTAGGTTGTTTTTTTTTATTTTTTTTTTTTTATTTTAAAGATAATTGCTTTGTGATTTCAAAGAAATCCTTCCTTTGGACTTATCTGCCAAAGCCCTTTTACTATAGCATTCTGAACTTTTTATAATTTATGAAAAAACTGCAATCCATAAAATTTTGATTTTTCTTTTTTTTCTGTTGATTAGTACCATATAGTTTTACATTCCCTGAAAACGAGAGCTTCCACTTTTAGGTTGAACAGGTTTTATAAACAATTGAAATTTTTGCCATACATGAATCATGTTTTATCATCACATAACAGGCTCATAAAAATCAAGACCTAGCCTTATTTAACATGATTTTAGTTTTGAATGATGAGTAAGGGACTCATTTTTCATGCATTTTAAATGATTCCAAAATGTATGTGAAAGGTCAAAAGACTTAATGCTTTCAATTTATACAACTTCTGTGCTCTCTGTTTTATACTAAAATTAGCCAGTCAGTATCTTCCTTTGATAGAGCGATGCCTTCCTTTTGAACGAAGAGGAACTGGAGCACTTACACTGTTCAAAACATTTTGAACAGGAAGTGAGTACTGATGGTGTTGTTGCTGTCCTTCAGCTGGAAACCTATAACCTGCAGCTGGTCCATGCAGTAGCATAAAGTTTACTACAGTTTTGCTTAACTCATAACTGGTGTCCATAATCTCTGCAATCCACCAGTCACAGTCATACACACACGCCACAAATACCCCCTTTTCAGATTGTGAATCTGAATATTATCCTGCTGTTTCTGAGGTGTTGCTCTTTAAAGTGTGTGCAGTATGAGTTTGCCCATCACTTTGAGTCCAAAAATGTGTCTTCCGAATTTCTTTCACAGTAAGGACCATTCTTTTTTCTGCTCACGGAATCCATCGATTTCCTCTTTGGACAAAAGAATGAGGGCTGTGGTTGTGTAAGATTTCACGACTCTTGTAAAATCTTCAGCATTCTGAATTGCAGCTGTATTTGGTCTGGAAATATTGTTTTGTAGCGTGGTGCTTCAGCAGGCAACCTACACCATCACAAGGCCCCTTCCCGTGACCATTAGTGCTATGTTCCCATTCAGTTCGCACAAGTGACTTACTTAATTCAAACAGCTGGTAATGACTAGGAGCACCATCAGATATAATGATGATCTTCTCTGCCCCTGTTTGCAGTTGAAGAATTTTGCACATTGCTCGCAAAGCATGTGCTGAGTCATGTCCTGTGTCATCACTTACAGTTGCAACACTTGTGGTCTTGTTTTGAAAATATGTCACACTTGTAAAAATTGAAACCATGTTATTACTCTAATGATATCCTTGTACTTCTTGTGGGAATATTACCAACCAGTTCTCGGCAAAATTACAGTGAAGGGCCAAACATAGTTCTTCAGCCTGTACACACCCTTCCACTTTTGCAATGTGTTGTGGCAATTTCTTCAGATGCTGGTGTTCTACTGCTTTCATTGACCATTCACCAAGTTTATCAGTGAAACTGTTGAAGGCAACAGTTTTCTTAATTAGTTTATTTTCCTCCCATGTCGCATACGTAATTTCTGCGGAGTTGTCTGATATGTC